>NC_091213.1:24753938-24832367 GCF_040958095.1 Procambarus clarkii | reverse complement strand
CCGTCAGTCATCCTGAAAGGAGAAATAATAATGACACCACGAGACCAACAGACTGCAAATTACTCAGAAAAGTAACAGTCCTGCAAGGGAAACTTGTATGCTTGGAAAAGCTGGACCCCTTCAGAAAGATGCACACGAGTCGTGCTTTTGAGATACAAAATCGACTTTCCACTGGATCCAGTACTAGAACACAAGCAAATCCTGAATGCAGAACATTGCCACACAAAAGTAGACAAGACAGCGACACGTCAGGTTCTGGTGACCGTCATGGAACATGTGCCAGAAACATTCACTCTTGGAAATTGGGGAAATATGCCTACAGAGATCACACGTCCCAGAACCCCTGTGCTGCTTCAGGTGTCAGAAATACGGCCACCATCAATCCCGCTGCACCGGACAGGGGAGATGCGGAGTGTGCAGCCTGAGACATCCAACCAAAGACTGTATAACCAAGCACAAGGCAAACCAGACCACAACAACCAAATGGTCAAATTATAAAGGCAAACATCATGACTGGAGCACAACCTGCTTGTTACGGCCCTATTGGGACGCAACCGGGTTCTTCTCTGATGTTATTAGAGTTTGGGAATCCGGCCCCAAGTTAGTAGAGGCTTTCAATGGGTGTGTTCCATAACGCAAGGTAAATTAAAGGGGGAGGGATACAAATGTTCTGATTATATATATAATTTCACCACCACCATAAATAAATATATAACAGTTGCACAAGGGGGTTATTACTACACGATTATGTACAAGCTTGTCTTCCTCCGAAGACACAGGATGTTCCACGGTGCTCACGATGAATCCTCTATGATTCTCTTGGCGAATCTACCCTGGCCACAGGCCAGCCAAATCACAGTTCTACTGGGTGCTCCGTCGTGGAGGCCTTCAACCACAATCCAGCCAGTAGCTGGCAGGTTCCGATCAGCTCCGCTGTGTAGGCCACTCCACGACCGATACTAGGGTTGCGAGCCCTAGGCAGGAGCCTCGTGTGATCCCGCTGATCACTCTCCTCACTAAGCACCACAGTGGCTAGTCTCTTCCACCAGCCAGCCCCGGATAAGGCGATTCCTGATACTGCCACGTCACAGGCAGGCTAATACTCTCAACAGAGTTCGTCCGGGGGCGACTCACAGCTTCTTCAGAGCAAACTCGTGAAGAGACCTTGGCTGCCTTGGGTAGACTGATCCATCGTCCAATACAGCAGTCCCAGGTCGACTCTGCAATCAGATAAGTCATTAATACTGGGACGCTCTAGGGAACCTCACTTACAGGCTTAGACACAAACGTCCACCTCTTCATTCCATAGATGGCATTGCTGTCTAAGTACCACCTCACCAGAGGTCAGCAACGGCTATGTTATGAGCTGATTAAGACGGGAATCCAGCACCTGTGGCCGGTATATCCTGTCCTCACTAGATGGTGCTGTCCATTTGGAGTGGGTTTCGGGAGCGGACTCACAGATGGCGTTGTTGTCATTGCTCCGAGTACCAATGCTGGACTCGGGTCCGTAACACCTCCCACCAAAAAAAATTGGTTTGGGTTTCTATAAAAGAGAAGACAAACCAAATTAATACGTGGGTACAACTCCAAACGGACTCACATAAATGATGGACTGGAGTGGCGAGGATGTCTTGTCCGCAAAACTGTCCTAATGAGAGACTCTGGCACAAGAAAAACTTGATGATGGTAGGCAATGACCTGTCTGATGTGACTTCCCACACCTTCACTGAGATGGCAAGCAGGGGCATAATCATCTTATGTGTCTCGAGTAAGGATTGGCACAGGCGCAATGTAGGGCGAATCGACACCTCCCTGTGTCGTGGCACCGTTGATGGCTGGTTGCAGACGGCATTTCTTATACCGGACCGGTCGTTCTTCAGGGAGACGGGAACCTGGAATAAAGGGGTCTGATAATTTGGAGTGACAGCGATAGTTGTTAAGTCAGTACTTACAGCATAACCGTTCAACAGAGCTGCTTGTACATTGAAGATGGTGTCTGCTCTGCCACCGTCATGTCGACCAACGTTCCTTATAATGCTGAATCCAGGCTGAGCAATCACACAGGGGTGTCAACCTGTTGGAAACAGTTACTCATAATATTATTTCCCATACCTCCTGTGTCCACCATCACCTTCCAGGTCCCTTCTTCGATTGCAACACTCACAGAGCAAGTCTCTAATCCCTGGGGTCTCTTCGCGATGTTCATGGGAGCCATCACCTGTCGGGTCGTCCACTGGTCCTTACTTAAACACACACGAGAACAAAACAAAATACTGATAAGAAACATTTAGCTAACTTAAGGATAAGTTTCATGAGACTGTAATGTCCATAGCCGGCTATATCCATTAGCCTGGTTTGGACCGAAGAGGGCACTAGAACCTTCGCACATAACTCACATACCTCTGACGTCTGGGAAATCTCTGGCCAGTTCAGTGAACGTTGTACCTTGCCATACTGCAAGTACTGATGTGCCTTCACTCCAGACTCTTGGGTATACGTGGGTGCTTGTACACGAGGCCTCTCTTGCTCAGTCGCTCTTATCACCATAACCCCATGTTTCTGGTCGGGAGAAGAATCAGGTGATTCTTTAGGAATGCTGTCTATCTGTTGGTGAGAGGGAGAATTAAACATGTTATATAATCTCACGTCTGCCTGTACCTGGGTATTACTGTCTCTTGTTGTCACCTCAGACCTTCTTGCTGTTTCGGCTGACTCGTCCACAATCTTGGGATGTTTGTTGCTCCAACCTGTCACGAAGTCGTTGGCTAGTATCACGTCAATCCCAGCTATTGGCAGGGTATCAACTACTGCCAACGCACAATGTGCCGCTGAAGTAAGGCGAGTCTAGATATACTGGCACTAAGGGGGCAACGTACCGCGTCATAGGAAACCCAACCAGGACAACCTTTTGTCTCCCTTCTATACTCACTCCCTCGGGTAACGAGTCTCTCACGATCAGGGACTGGGCTGCTCCACTATCTCTGAGCACTACAACTGATCTACCAGTATGATCACTTGTTACATACCCGCCTGAAGTGTGACGGGCAAACAATCTTGGTCCTTCCTGACTAGTCATCCGAGACTGGGTTCCCACTGGTGGTGTCGCACAGCCCATCAGCATCACCTCCCTACGTGGACCGCTAGCTCTTCTGCCTCGGCACATAGCAGCAACGTGTCCTTTCTGCCCACAAGTCCAACCACACTACATTCCTCCTCGGACTACGGTGTTTCGGACTGCTAGGACTAGTCCTTTTGGGGCTACTTGGGGGCGTCTTCATAGCGCTTTGTGGGACGGGTCTCTCTTCGTCTTGACGAGGTTTGCCAAACAGACGTGGGTAATTCCTAGGGACATACCTAGTGGAAGACCTATGCGTCAGGTGTTGTAATCCACAAATTAGTAGGAATTATTAGCTAGAGGATCATTACTACAACACTTAACGAATGATGATTGGAAGTACATGTTAAGTAGACAGACTATGTATCACATATCTAAGAAAGGTCAATGGATTAAGACCGAAGCTGTTTAACCAAATTAATAATTCCTGGAAAGAGGAATTATTCTTCGTCAGGCTTCTAGGATCAAGGTTACCGCTCTAGGGATAAGGTTAATTGGATTATACCTTCCTTGAGAGGCGTGGTGAAATGTTTGAGGCCATGGTTGGCTAAAGTCAGTCTGATTGTGGGAGTTGAACTGAGAAGTCCTCTGGATCTCCGTTTGTGGCAGCAGCGACGTGTAGCAGACAGCTATGCGAGAACCTGATGTGATCTTAGTGACCAAGTTAAGTCTGCAGTATGTGAGTATTGAATGAAAGACTAACCGGGTGTGGAGCGTTGTAGTAATCATTCCGTATTAGGGACTTGGGCGGAAGTTGCGAGTGTGGGTGGTGATCGCGGAGGTCAAGTGGTCTATGGGTATTGGAAGTGTATGGACCTAATAGAGTATGTTAATATGTTATTATTTGTCAGAGTCTATTCTTTGTAATTAAATGACAAAACCCGACGGCCTTTAAATACCTTCCATATGTTCATTCATTGTGTTCCAGTACAAACCTAGTGGTACGCCTCAAGGGTCTGGTGTGTGTAGGAGTATAGGTGGTAGTAACGGTTGCTGAGGCAAGGTGTTATGTGTTGTGTAATCGCTGTGTTCGGAATGAACCGGGGTTCAGCGTCACGACACAAGATGTATTCTTCAGCCATAGTGGCTGCAGCACTTAAGGTTTCTACCTGTTGCTCCTCTAAGTATGTCTTTAGATCCCCTGCCAGGCAGTCTTTGAAGTCCTCTAACAGTATGAGCTGCTCGAGGTCTTCTTTGGTCTCCACCTTCCGAGAAGCACACCACTGTTGAAAAAGCCGTTCCTTGATGGTCGCAAACTCTGTGAACGTGTGCTCCGAGGTCTTTTTCAGGTTTCTGAACTTCTGCCTGTAAGCCTCAGGCACCAACTGGTAAGCCATGAGCACTACCTTCTTCACCTTGTCGTTATCACAGGAGTCATCAAGGGACAACGTGGAGTAGGCGATTTGGGCCTTCCCAGTCAAGACGGACTGTGTCATGATGGCCCAATTCTCCTTTGGCCACGCCAAAGAGGCTGCAACTTTCTCGAAGGCTGCGAAGAACTTCGACACTTCCTTCTCGTTGAACTTCGGGACCATTTGATGTTTCTTACCGAATCGAAACTGCTTGTTTCCGTCGTTTGCCTCCGACCACCTAATCGCAATACTTCTAACTCGTGTTGTCTCTTTTTCCTCTCTGTCTCGTCATTCTTGCCTGTCTCGCTCTTCTCTTTCTCTTTCTCGTTCTTCTCTTTCTCTTTCTCGCTCTTCTTTTCTTTCTTCTAATTCTAAACGCCTCATCTCCATTTCTTTATCTTTTAATTCTCGTTCTAATTCTAATTTTTCCATTCTATCTCACGATTTATCTCTAAGGCACGCATTTTGACAGTTAGAAAGCTTATATTCAGCTCACCTGCATCACTTTCAATGTCACTGCCCTTATCTTCCTTTTCAGTGGAAGCTACTTCCTCACTTTCTTTTGTACTCTGTGCCTCGCTTTCCAGTTTCTCCCCGGCCTTCAAATGTTTGTGAACCTTGGACAAGATCTCAACACGGGAATCACTGGCACGTATCTTTATCTCCAGATAGGCACTCACCTAGTACAAGTTCTTGTTTTCCCAGATATTTTAATCTGGCAAGACAGTCCTCCTTGTTCAGAAAGGCCTGAACATCGTCCAGATCGTCGATGGTCACTTTTTCTGCCATTGTCACTTAAATGGTGCACGAGCACTTAACACAACGCTTCACTTTAACATTTAACACACCGAGCACTGTACTACGCCAATATTGCACTTTATCGCACCCAGCGCCTCACTTGCCAATATTGCACTTTATCGCACCCAGCGCATTGCACGTAATCACACCGGGCACCGCACACTACAATATTGCACTAAATCACACCGAGCACCACACAGGACGTACAACGTCCTAATAATTACCAACAGGGGGAATTATTTACAGGGGATTGCGCTACATCACCACCCCTGTCAAACATACTTGACAAAGGGTTGGATCCCGCTGGGGATGCCAATTAATGTTAAGGCCCTATTGGGACGCAACCGGGTTCTTCTCTGATGTCATAAGAGTTTGGGAATCTGGCCCAAAGTTAGTAGAGGCTTTCAAGGGGTGTGTTCCGTAATGCAAGGTAAATTAAAGGGGGAGGGATACAAATGTTCTGATTTATATATATAATTTCACCACCACCATAAATAAATATATAACAGTTGCACACGGGGGTTATTACTACACGATTATGTACAAGCTTGTATTCCTCCGAAGACACAGGATGCTCCACGGTGCTCACGATGAATCCTCTATGATTCTCTTGGCGAATCTACCCTGGCCACAGGCCAGCCAAATCACAGTTCCACTGGGTGCTCCGTCGTGGAGGCTTTCAACCACAATCCAGCCTGTAGCTGGCAGGTTCCGATCAGCTCCGCTGTGTAGGCCACTCCATGACCGATACTAGGGTTGCGAGCCCTAGGCAGGAGCCTCGTGTGATCCCGCTGATCGCTCTCCTCACTAAGCACCACAGTGGCTAGTCTCTTCCACCAGCCAGCCCCGGATAAGGCGATTCCTGATACTGCCACGTCACAGGCAGGCTAATACTCTCAACAGAGTTCGTCCGGGGGTGACTCACAGCTTCTTCTGAGCAAACTCGTGAAGAGACCTTGGCTGCCTTGGGTAGACTGATCCATCGTCCAATACAGCAGTCCCAGGTCGACTCTGCAATCAGATACCTCATTAATACTGGGACGCTCTAGGGAACCTCACTTACAGGCTTAGACACAAACGTCCACCTCTTCATTCCATAGATGGCGTTGCTGTCTAAGCGCCACCTCACCAGAGGTCAGCAGCGGCTATGTTATGAGCTGATTAAGACGGGAATCCAGCACCTGTGGCCGGTATATCCCGTCCTCACTAGATGGCGCTGTCCATTTGGAGTGGGTTTCGGGAGCGGACTCACAGATGGCGTTGTTGTCATTGCTCCGAGCTCCAATGCTGGACTCGGGTCCGTAACACTGCTCTACACGGAAAGAAAAGATGCAGACAGCTCAGGAAAAGAATAACACAGACCAGTACTATATACACCAGCACCAATGTCTGGAACATTCGTGCACAGCCACAACAGAGACCCACTCTCATAGAACAAAATTTCCAGAATCTATCAATTCCAAATCAGAAAATACACAAAAATAATGCAGAAATACAACAGAAGCAAAAAAGCAAAAATAAATTACTTTCGGAATCAACATAACAAATTCACAATTTTACCGAGGTCCAGCTGAATCACATCGTGAAGATCATGGCAGAGACGATTATCAATTGCCTACAGATGATGCAGAACGACTCACAACAACAGACTCAAGAAAATCCTTGTGTAATAATGGATAAGATCGTGCAGCAGACCACAGTTACACAAGAAATATAATCTGACCCAAGACGAAGCACAAAAGGGCAAACAACTCAACATTGACATACAGCCTACCAACAACAGTTGGGTAGTTAAGACACCAGACCATCAGCATTCACAAAAGCAACTGCAGGAAGCAGTGACAACTCAAGATCAACAATTTTTTACAGCAGAAGAGACAGACAACAACAGCCAACGCAGTCTGATATATAACAACACCAACAAAAAGTATTGAACAGTAGACATGTTGACAGGAGATGCACAGGTTCCAACAACACAAGAGGCGGGCATGAACAATCAATGCGGCCCGATATGCAGCAACATCAACAACAAATACTGGATGGCAGAGAGGCACAGATACCGACAACACAAGAAACGGCCATGAGCAATCAGTGCAGTCCGATTTGCAGCGACACGACTTGCGAGGTGGAGAATATAGACGTCGAGTCAGAAGAGTTCTACTGGAACAGGCAACACCAACCGAAACAGTCGTATGGCCGTTACGAATACTGCAGTGGAACATTCAAGATCTTGGAAATTAAAACCGCACCCTTCAGGAAGCTGCAATCAATACGAAAGCAGATATAATCGTTTTGAAAGAAACTTTTCCCAGCCAAGAAATCCTTCAGATTAGCTGGATATCAGCACTATATTATACCGTATGAACATAGGAGACAAAGAGGGTTAATGACCCAAGTCAGAAACACCATACCCAGCAAGAAAATAGACCCAGTTTCATGTGGGGTGAAGTAGAGGTATTAGCAGTAACAGTGAATATGGCTAATATTGAGCAACTCATAGAACGTCTAAAAGCCCCCTTAGCCGTAAACTATTAGCAGAGGCGGTGCTTGTCTTGGTGACCCACGAAAATAAAATTATTGCTCGGGATTTTAATGCTCATCATCAAGAGTTAGGTGCGACTGGGCCAGCCAATGCAGATGAGCGCCATTTAGCTGCAGCTCTGCGAGAAGTACCTGAAATTACTCTACTCAATACTGGGGAACCCACTCACAAGCAAGGAGGTTCCCTTGATCTTACATTATTCTCAACAACACTCAAGCATCAGGCGAAGTGGGAGGTAGATCTGGTGATCACCAGTGACCACTATGCTACTGTCACAACACTAAACATAGAACGACCTCCTATACTACCTGCAAAATTTGGGTGGAACTTAATAAAGCCAACTGGAATATATACCAAGTGGAACTTGAAAAATGATATGCAACATACACGCCACCTGAGGATTTGAACATACACAAGACCAATCTCCAGGAAGCCATTGCCGCTGCTGCAAACAAAGGTATTCCAATCATTATCCCAAGGAACACAAAACGAAAGAACTATTGGTTCTATAGTAATGAACTTAAAGAACAGAACAACAGAGCCAACATCTTCAGAAAACATCTAAAGAGAAACCCCACACCAGAAGGAAGAACTCTGCTAAGATAAGTGGTGTCAAACTCTAAATGAACATAGTAGTCTTGGCAAGATATGGGGTCAGATTAAAACCATGTCAGGTCGACCAGCCCGACTACAGGCATGTATTCAATCATTGCAGGAGGCTGAGAGACTTGCTCTACAGTTTGCAGAAAGAGCAGTTTCATATCAGCTTACTACAACGGTCAGAAGGCAGCACGAACAATTAAAACAAGAGAGGTTGACAGCCATTCTTGAGAGCATAGCTACTAATGACGAATGTGACTGTCCCTTCACCAAACAAGAACTAGTCAAAAAAGGTGGAAAGGACGCTTCACCAGGCGCTGATAATATTACATACTCAATGATCGCACATTCAGGTCCTGCAGGAGAGGATGGGATATTGAACAATATCAATGCATCTTGGCAGCAAGGCAAACTACCGACCCCTTGGAAAAAAGCAGACATCATTCCGATTCCTAAGCCGAAAGTTCCTTGCAGTTACAGACCCATTTTATTAACATGATGCATCTATCTTGAGGTTATCTTGAGATGATTTCGGGGCTTTAGTGTCCCCGCGGCCCGGTCCTCGACCAGGCCTCCACCCTCAGGAAGCAGCCCGTGACAGCTGACTAACACCCAGGTACCTATTTTACTGCTAGGTAACAGGAGCATTCAGGGCGAAAGAAACTTTGCCCATTTGTTTCTGCCTCGTGCGGGAATCGAACCCGAGCCACAGAATTACGAGTCCTGCGCGCTATCCACCAGGCTACGAGGCCCCTATTAGTAAAAAGTAAAAAGTGCATTAGTAAAACTGCAGAACGAATGGTCTTTAATAAGGTACTGTGGAAGAATGGAGACCTGCATAAACACATATCTGGCTTCACTAGAGGAGTAAGTACTGCCAACTGCATAACAACATTACTAGGAATAGTTAACTCAGGTCCGGCTATAGTGATCTTCCTTGGTCTAGAAAAAGCATTCGAACTTGCAAACCCGCAAGCAATTTTACACACCTTAGTTAAAAAAGGTGCAAAGGGAAATATGCTAGCATGGATTCAAGATTACATAAGTCACAGGTATGCCAGAGTAAAGTTGCAAGGGCAAGTGTCGGACTAACACTTGGATGAAAATAGGATGCCACAAGGAGGAGTCCTCAGTCCTAGTCTTTTTCACATCCTTATGGAATGTTTTTACCGTGACATTTGCAGAAAGAGTGAAATTGCTAAGCTATGCTGATGATATAGCATTAGTAATTATAGGTCCTTCACTTCTAAATAAAGCACAAGGGGCATTAGATAAAGTAATATCTGAATGCAGCATTTTAGAGCTAAAAATATCTGCACAGATGTCTAAGGCAGTGAGATTAGGGGGCAACACTCCAGACAGACACCTACGCATTCAAGACATTAACCTTCAATGGGTTACACAATATCAATATCTCGGAGTGTGGATAGATTCTAAAGTGACATTCAACAAGTAAATTTAATGCTTGAAGGAGAAAGAAAAATCACGACTGAATATAATGAGAACAATCACAGGGCCCCGTCTAGGAGCGGAACACAGTGTTAAGAATGTTTTACATACACGCCGTTCGTTCCCTAGTTGATTTTACAGTGCCTGCCTTACTCACTCTTTGACCTGGCCAGTGGGCAAACGTTGAGGTTATTCAAAATGATGCAATTTGAGTCATAACAGGGGCTCCCAGATGGACTAAAATATTAAACCAAGCTAATATCTTTTGAAATAAGGGTAAAAGGGATTGCTGCATGCATGCTGACCAAGATATTGACTAGACCTAGAATCAGTTCACTTAAAGATATAATCACTGGAGCACTAACTCGGGACAGAAGAGCCTCCAGTAGAAACAGGTGGACCCATTGTGCAATAAACACCATCAATAAATTCGATATAACAAATACATCACTGAGAAGAGTGTCGACGAAATACATGCTGACTTTGTTATGCAAGCCTCTCGGGAATCACTGCCAGCAGACTTTAAGATTATGGCTCTTGAAGAAAAAAAAACAACCAGCCTAATCCTCATCTGCTACGTAATATTGCACAGATTCATATAGAAGCAAACTTGGCATCTGACAGCTTCACATAATTCAGATGGATCAGTAGACTAGCAGAGACAAGAAACCGGAGCTGCAGTTAAGGTATGAATCTCTGTAAATACTTGGAGACTCTCAAATGGGTGTTCAACTTACAAACAGATATGCTAGCCATTCAAAAGGCTTTGGAATATGTTCATGCTGAACACCGACACACATGTTATCATACATACAGACTCGAGAACTGTCATTGAAACCTTGCAAAAAGAACACATACGTGACAACATCCATCTGATCACAAATGTCACATCATTAATGCAAACACTCTAACGTCGAGGCCGTCGGGTACTTATCAACTGGGTGCCAAGTCATGTGGGAATTGTGGGGAAATTTGGCTCTAGTATGCTAATAATAACTATGTTAAAATGCTAATAAAATAATGTAAAATATGGTAAGAAAATAATGTATAATATTAATATGCACGAAGTAACAGAATAGAATGATAAATGAGAGAACCAGTGGTTTATGGATCTCTATGATTATATGCAATTAAAATTCTAAAGATTCTATTCTTATGCAATAAGAAACTGTATTTTCAATATATTATAGAGCCGCTTCCAATAGCACATTTTTGGAGGTATTTTATGAGATTAGTAATACATGAGATAATGTAATAATGGCATACTACTCATTAATAAAATATTCATACATGTAAATTTGGAAATGCAAGAAAATGTTATCAATGAAATAAATTGGTAAAATAAATTGGTATTAAGATCTATCTACAAAAACTATAATACAGCTTAGCTGTTGGGTGTGTAGACGTACATGAGTATGCGTATACTCATCACCTAGAATCGTGTTTCACCAGGCTTCATCTAGGAACACGTGAACGTCGAGGAAGTTTCACCTCACTTGCGTTGATTCTCCAACTGAAAACGAGTTAAATATAAATTCTGTTGGAGAATATATAACTTCACTAATGTTCATTTAAGTAAATCTGAATAGTGGAGTGTAAGGCAACTTACAAGTTTGGTACTGGGGGCTCGTATCCTAAAGACACACTGTCCTACCTAAAATGTTTAATGTGGCCACAAGATAACAAGAGATGGACAAACCAGTATGCTGGAGACGGTGTCTGTAACTTGATAAAGCTGCCGCGTCTCGTAGGCTTCCGTGGATGCTCGGATGAATATCTATGAAGACGAATTCGGTCAGCTCTCAGACACTCCTCCCAAATATGGCGTCGCTTGCCAGTCTCTCCTCCTCCTTTCTCCCTCTCGGGTATACGCATGCGCAATAGCTCCCGGTAGGGGCCCCGAGAATAGGGAAGGAAGTGGTTATGACGAATATTTATGTCATAAATAAATGTGTTATACGATAATATATTTTCTTGTAGGACAAGTTGGTTAATTCAGACCGCGCAAAACAAACAAGAAAGCTTGGAAGTGGAAATTATTATATATTATAATATTAGTCACTGGAACAGCTGTCTTGCTGGATAAATGAATTCCACTAAACTGTTGTATACAAATTAAAAAACTTATAAATAAATGATTATCCTTAATAAAGGAATAAAAATAACTGAATTTCTATGGGATCTACAGATATGTAAAAATTATTGCCTGTGGCGGGCTTGCTATCTATGACATGCCATAAAATGAACCTGCTCTCGCACAAGACAGCACATATATGACATATTGCTTATAGTCACTATTTTGCTTGTAAATAAGTATATATGTGACATATACCAAGCCATATTTTTTCAAGGTGCTAACTTTTTCTCTCAGTTTTATTAAGCAATAGAGATTTAATACAAAATTTGACAATATCCTGAGTTACATTACAATTTATTTAAATATTTTAGTTTTGTTTTATTATTTTTATAAAACTATAATATCAATATAGTTATAGGTTCAGTACTAATTGTAATATCTTAACATACTAAGAAGGTTAGGTTAGGTTGTGGTTTTCTATTCAGCTTTTCAAGGTAAACTCATATATTCACAATACATTAGTATGTCACATATGCACTTATTCATAAGCAAGATATTGACTATACGCAGGTGCGAGAACGGGTGGCATAAAATACCGGGAAGGTTCTGGCGAAATTGTGTTGCAATTGGATATAAATTAATATTAGTAAACTACTGGTTAGAAATTTTAATAAATTATAATTATTAGCACAAAGATGATTTATCAGAGTGCTAAATGAGAAATATGTGTTGGATATTTCCAACAGGAATAATAGGAAATGACATTGCAGACGAAGCTGCAAAGCTTAGAACTAAGAGAAGAATTGTAGACATCTATATACTACAGAGTCTATCACAGATTTAGAACGTAAATAGAAATAGAGCAATGCAGAAGATGTACAGTGACCACAACACAGCAGTGGCAACACCAGGATCTGTGGGTTGGTACAAGAATTCAACCAACTACGAACCACTTATTTGATGTGAGGGAACAGTAGAACATTTATATCGCATCAGGCCTTTTTATCGCATTTAGCGATAAAATTCCTGCGGCCCGCGCAGGAATATCCCGGCAAAAATTATATATATATATAATAAAATAACTATACTCCCATCTATAAAATATTGAATCTTGGTGGTTGCTCTTGCTACAATCAATCGTTGCATGGACGGTCTGCATCTTGAGGTTATCTTGAAATGATTTCGGGGCTTTTTAGTGTCCCCGCGGCCCCGGTCCTCGACCAGGCCTCCAGCCCCAGGAAGCAGCCCGTGACAGCTGACTAACACCCAGGTACCTATTTTACTGCTAGGTAACAGGAGCATAGGGTGAAATAAACTCTGCCCATTGCTTCTCACCGGCGCCTGGGATCGAACCCAGGACCACAGGATCACAAGTCCAGTGTGCTGACCGCTCGGCCGACTGGCTCCCTAGTAACACCTGGTGCATGGTGCACCTGGTGTTACTGCATAGTAACACCTGGTGCCCCTTTCTGTGTTACATGCTATTGCAAGTGTTTTATTTCGTTAAAATAACACTATCCTACTGTACAATGACTAGCGTAGGCTACCTTCTCAGCTTTGCTAGTCATTTTAGACCTGATATCCTGGAATACCTATTTTCGCCCGGGTTCGATAACGGGCGCCGGCGAGAAACGATGAGCAGAGCATTTTTCACCCTATGCCCCGGTTACCTAGCAGTACCTGGGAGTTAGTCAGCTGTCACAGGCTGCTTCCTGGGGGTGGAGGCCAGGTCGAGGACCGGGCCAAGGGGACACTAAAGCCCTGAAATCAACTCAAGATATTTCTCAAGATAATGCCCTGCAACCATCCACGCTATCTAACTTCACCATAGGCATCCTCGGTTACCCTCTGATGCTCCATCACCTCTGCTAACCAATTTTAGCCAAGAAATAATATTCTAGGCTACTAATACCCCCCCCCCCTCCCTATCCCGTGGCCTTGCTAACCAACGTCAGCCTCAATATCCTGGGTTATCTCTGTTACTTTAACGTTACTTTATATACCGTTACTTTATCTTGATGTTGCTTTAATGTCCAGCCCAACACACAACCACTTGTAGAGCAATGGTCTCGCTACATGCAGGTCGGTGTTGAATCCCCGAGCGTCCAGCTGGTTGGGCACCATTCCTTCCCCCCGTCCCGACCCAAATCTTTATCCTGACCCCTTTCAAGGGTATTATAGTGGTATTGTCTTAGCGCTTTCTCCTGATTCCATCATTTCCTTCATGAATTTCTAAGCTATGTTAAAGCCCGGCCCACACTTTCCAAGCTATGTTAAAGCCCGGCCCACACTTTCCAAGCTATGTTAAAGCCCGGCCCACACTTTCCAAGCTATGTTAAAGCCCGGCCCACACTTTCCAAGCTATGTTAAAGCCCGGCCCACACTTTCCAAGCTATGTTAAAGCCTGGCCCACACTTTCCAAGCTATGTTAAAGCCCGGCCCACACTTTCCAAGCTATGTTAAAGCCCGGCCCACACTTTCCAAGCTATGTTAAAGCCCGGCCCACACTTTCCAAGCTATGTTAAAGCCCGGCCCACACTTTCCAAGCTATGTTAAAGCCTGGCCCACACTTTCCAAGCTATGTTAAAGCCCGGCCCACACTTTCCAAGCTATGTTAAAGCCCGGCCCACACTTTCCAAGCTATGTTAAAGCCTGGCCCACACTTTCCAAGCTATGTTAAAGCCCGGCCCACACTTTCCAAGCTATGTTAAAGCCTGGCCCACAATTCATAGTTAAACCAGAATAACTGTTTGTCAAAACATAACTGTTGTTTAACATATGAAACAGCTAGAGATACAATCAAAAAGTGATATTTAGTGAAATATATCAGAGTCCACAAGCGAGGTAGGTTCTGCGATTTATACCGTCTAAATATGGTCTAAATACATTCTGATACAGTAGACCGAGACTTCGCTCTCGACTCACAATCGTGGGATTCCGGGTTCGATTCGTAGGCGGGACCAAAATGGTTGGGCACGTTTCCTTTCAGCTAATCCTTCTGTTCACCTAGCAACAAATAGGTACACGGGATATAAACAATTCTTTTGGAGGTTTCAGCTTGCCTAAGGTCAGCACTTTAACCCATGGGGCACCTCCATCAAAATCCTGAAGATTATATATACACCGGCCTCCTGTCCCTAATAGAAGAATTTATATGTATTAATATACTAACACTAATAAATATTTATCGTGTGATTACATTCATTTGCATACTTTATTTATATGCTAATTCACTCCCAAAACAAACTAATTTATATACGGTTAACTTAAGACCTTATGAGCTCCTCATCACTCCTGCTCTTCAGCCTCGCTAACCAAACCCAACCTTAGTACCCACGACCCCACCTTCCCCCTCCCCCCACCTTAGTACCCACGGCTCCACCTTCCCCCTCCTCCCACCTTAGTACCCACGGCCCCACCTTCCCCCTCCCCCCACCTTAGTACCCACGACCCCACCTTCCCCCTCCCCCCACCTTAGTACCCACGGCCCCACCTTCCCCTCCTCCCACCTTAGTACCCACGGCCCCACCTTCCCCCTCCCCCCACCTTAGTACCCACGACCCCACCTTCCCCCCTCCCCCCACCTTAGTACCCACGGCCCCACCTTCCCCCTCCCCCCACCTTAGTACCCACGACCCCACCTTCCCTCTCCCCCCACCTTAGTACCCACGACCCCACCTTCCCCCTCCCCCCACCTTAGTACCCACGACCCCACCTTCCCCTCCCCCCACCTTAGTACCCACGACCCCACCTTCCCCCTCCCCCCACCGTAGTACCCACGACCCCACCTTCCCCCTCCCCCCACCTTAGTACCCACGGCCACACCTTCCCCCTCCCACCTTAGTACCCACGACCCCACCTTCCCCCTCCCCCCACCTTAGTACCCACGACCCCACCTTCCCCCTCCTCCCACCTTAGTACCCACGACCCCACCTTCCCCCTCCCCCCACCTTAGTACCCACGACCCCACCTTCCCCCTCCCCCCACCTTAGTACCCACGACCCCACCTTCCCCCTCCCCCCACCTTAGTACCCACGACCCCACCTTCCCCCTCCCCCCACCTTAGTACCCACGACCCCACCTTCCCTCTCCCCCCACCTTCCCTCTCCCCCCACCTTAGTACCCACGACCCCACCTTCCCCCTCCTCTCACCTTAGTACCCACGACCCCACCTTCCCCCTCCTCTCACCTTAGTACCCACGGCCACACCTTCCCCCCTCCTCCCACCTTAGTACCCACGACCCCACCTTCCCCCTCCCCCCACCTCAGTACCCACGGCCCCAATTTCCCCCCCCCCCAACCTCAGTACCCAAGGCCCCACTTTCCCCCCCCAACCTCAGTACCCAAGGCCCCACTTTCCCCCCCCCCCAACCTCAGTACCCACAGCCCCACTTTCCCCCCCCCCAACCTCAGTACCCAAGGCCCCACTTTCCCCCCCCCAACCTCAGTACCCACGGCCCCACTTTCCCATTCCCCAACCTCAGTACCCAAGGCCCCACTTTCCCCCCCCCAACCTCAGTACATAAGGCCCCACTTTCCAACTCCCCAACCTCAGTACCCACGGCCCCACCTTCCCCCCCCCCCCCAACCTCAGTACCCAAGGCCCCACTTTCCTACTCCCCAACCTCAGTACCCACGGCCCCACTTTCCCCCCCCCCAACCTCAGTACCGACGGCCCCACCTTCCCCCCCCCCCCAACCTCAGTACCCAAGGCCCCACTTTCATACTCCCCAACCTCAGTACCCACGGCCCCACCTTCCCCCTCCAAAACCCCAGTACCCGAGGCCCCACTTTCCTACTCCCCAACCTCAGTACCCACGGCCACACCTTCCCCTTTCACCTCCCCCCCAACCTCAGTACCCAGGGGGTACTAACTACTCCAAGCTTGTACTAAAGAGGCACCCTTCTTGAGCCCGGATGGGCACATGTATAAGCAAGTAGATGGGGTCGCCATGGGTTCTCCCCTAGGTGTCCTGTTTGCAAACTTCTACATGGGTACCATCGAGCAAAAAGTCTTAGTCGACATTGTGACGATAATCTCCTTCAAGAGATTGAGCCTGCTCTTCCCTCCAAAATTACGTCTTCACAACTATATAAAAGACTATGGAAGAAATGTCCAACAACGACAACAAACACCAGCAAGGCTTGCCAGGGTGAGCAGAAACGTATGCAACCAGCCACCTGTTCGAACTCCAACCACCAAACTACCCGTTGATCGCTACGACTCCGCTGATTGGTCGCCGGTCTGGCTGCACCTGCCTCGCCCCCCCCCCATACTACCCGATGTCTGGGGTCGCCCCAACATCAGTCCTCAGAATGTTCCGTGCTTTCGTAGCCAGCACACCTCCCAGCTAGACTCTAGAGTGTACTGAGAGAGGTGGTGGCTTTAAGCCAATATTCCAGCACCTCCCACTTACTGTTGTATTGCACTTCTTGTTATTTTGCCTTAACGTAACTTTTCATTTTGTCATTTAAGAATTCTTATTATTTTGATTCATTGATTTTATTATAAGAATTTGTTTGTGCATTATTTTCATGTTTTGATTTATTTAACGTCATTAAAATTTCATTGTTAAAGTTTTACTTGTGTTTTGTGTGTCTTCTCCTTACCTTACCACAGACGAAGTTCCAGTTTTTCTATTTTTTTTTATAACTATGTGACGAGGCCATACCCCTAGCCTTAAACAGCCGAACACCAACGCGTTACCGTCACAAGTTTTATGGGGGCCTGTCCTAGGAGCCTCACTCAGGTACTGGTGCCAAGTGGTAATTTATGGTAAGCGTATTTAACTTTGTTAACGTAGCTTTACTATTTTTCATTCAATTTCATTTTTTATAAGGTGCGGTGTATTGTGCATTACGAGAGTAACATATAGTGAAGGTGAGACAACTTTGGATTACGTGGTGACTGTAGGCCTCAGTCATACTCTTAATTGGTCATCTCTCCCTCCATGTTATTACTCGTATTTACCATCTATGTCCCTTGAATATTTCTCATTCTGACAGATCATCATATTGGTACCCTGGTACTGTGGTCTGCCCCGGGTCAAGAGTACCCAATCTTCTGCAATCTGACTGTAGGAGGACAAAGAGGGCCATAGTTCCTCTAGCTCGAACTTTAGTTGCTGAATTGGGACCTCAGCAGCAGTTCTCGTCACAAGTTGACACCTCGCACCCCTACACGTCAGTCAGAGATGATGATACATACAACGGTAGGGAATTAGCTTATTTTTTCAGAGCACAAAAGTTCGCTAATTCTGTAAGTATCATATTAAATTCAGTAGGAAAAACTTGCTTTATGTCCTATAGAGACTTGGCAAGGTATGCCTACATCCTTGGACTACCAATTTTACTTTTGAAGCATTTAACTGTTTCATTTGTTTTCGAAACTTTGTTTCATTTGTTAGTAGGATTTTCTTGCCCTTATTCTCTTACATGAGTACCGGGTACAAGATTTCCTGCGCCCTTGATTTAATTTAATCATTTAATATCTTTCACTTAACGTTAATTGTTAAAGATCACACAGGATAGGTACCAGTTGCCACGTTGTCCTGTTTCTGACATTTCATTATTGAACATTCGTGTACCTTTATTTGCTAATTTCACCATGTTTCGTCTCCAAACTTTCCGTGCAAATCCAGCAGGTGAAATAGGGACTTTGAGTCGTGCCAAGAGGACTGAACTACAAACTCTTGCACATGAGTATCAACTAGAAGTTCCCTACCAAGCCAACAAAAATGACCTACACAACCTGTTGCTGGATTACTATTTAGAGCAAGGTAAGATAGACTCTGAAACTCATGAAACTTACTATATAGCAGAGAAAACTGACTTGGCAACGATGAAACTTAAACTAGAGCTGGCCAAGATTGAACGTGAGCAGCAAAGAGAAGCAGCTGCCATACGAAGGGAAGAACACGAACGTGAGGTCGCATTACTCCGTGAACGTGAACGAGTACAGCTTGAAACACTCCAGGAGCGGGAACGCTTACAGCTTGAAACCAAACGACGCGAGTTGGAGATGCAACGCGAACATGACAAGCAACAAGCGACTCTGGCTCTAGAGTGTCGTCAACGCGAAATCTCCTTGGAAACTTCACACTTCACTCAACGCCAACAAGCTACTGCCAATCTTCCCGTCAGTTTTAATATATCACATGCAAGTAAGTTAATGCCATCCTTTGTAGAAGCAGAAGTTGATGTGTTCTTTACCACCTTTGAAACCCTCGCTAATCAACTCAGTTGGCCTGTCGACCAATGGGCAACACTTCTCAGAGTCCATCTTACAGGTAGAGCTGCAGTCACACTCAGTACTTTGGCGTCTGAGAATGACTACTACACTCTGAAACAAGCAGTGTTAGACGCCTACCTACTTTCCACCGAAAGTTATAGAAGGAAATTCCGTGACCACCTGAAGGCAAGTACCACTACCTTCCTCGAGTTTGCTAACACGAAACGGAGGTATTTCATGAAATGGCTGGAAGCAGCACATGTCTCTACTTTTACAGAACTCGTCAACCTGATGCTTGTTGAAGAATTCTTGAGACGTGTGCCGCCTCCTGTCCGCCTCTACTTAGCAGATAAAGAAGAAACCGACTACCTGAAGTGTGCTAAGTCGGCTGACACTTACAGCCTCATCCACCGGCTGACACCTGAACCATCCTCCAGTAAGAAGTCGTGGTACAGTTACGAGAAGGTGAGCCCCGATCAAGCTGGTTCACAACTGTACTGCAAGTATTGTAGACTCTATGGACATACCATAGACAAGTGTGGTAAGTCTCAATACAAGGGAACCACTGACCAACAACGACCCAAACCAACTCCTCCTAAGTCCGGTAAGCCTGTGATGAATGTTGGTGTTGATGTTAATGATCTTTCTCTTTTCAGTAACCACCTGTATACTGGAACTGTCTCTGCCAACGGTTCAAATCCGGAGGGACGTTTCAAATTGAAGATCTTGAGGGACACAGCGGCTCTACAATCGATCATCTTGAAGTCGGCTGTGCCCAACATAGTCTACACCGGGGAAACGGTCTTCATCACTGACCTCACTGCTACTACTCCATACCCTCTCGCCAGAGTCCACCTGGATTGTCCCTACGTGAACGGGGAAGTCCAAGTCGCCGTCAGGGAAAAGCCTTTTCCCATGCCTGGAGTGCAACTTCTCCTAGGCAACGACTTGGCAGAAGACCTGCAACCAACCAACCTGATCGTCATGGACAAACCCCAGGTGTGTAACTCTGTGCCAATAAATCCTATTCTCGAGTATGTTCCAGCAGAGGTTCAAGAGAGTGATGAAGTTTCTCCTCCAGTTCTCGTGACCACCCGTGCACAAGCCGCACGTCCACAGCCAGCTGACTCTACTGCCACCGCTGTCCCTCAAGACCCTCAGAAACTACCCCCGCATCTGACCAAGTTGGAGTTCCGTAAGTTGCAGAGGGAAGATCTTACTTTAACACCATTGTTTTTCCAGGCTGAGACTCAACCCGACAGTATTCCTGGGTTCTTCCTAGAGAACGACTTGCTCTACCGCAGATATAGACCCAGTAAACTGAAGGAGGAGGACGATTGGGCCAACACCGAACAACTTGTGATTCCCACCAGCCTGCGGCCCACTATTCTACACCTGGCCCATGGAGCATTCTCCCACTACGGCTTCAACAAGACTTACCATGGGATTCGCCAAGACTACTACTGGCCAGGTATGGTAAATAACGTCAAACAGTACGTAAAACAGTGTCATACATGTCAGATGGCAGGCAAACCGAACGTCTCCATTCCCAGAGCACCACTGATTCCCATACAGGTGCCTGCGGAACCTTTCCACAGACTCATAATAGACTGTGTCGGTCCTTTACCTCGGACCAGTTCAGGTAACGCCTACATCCTAACCATCCTGTGTCCTACCACCAGATTTCCCATAGCAGTTCCAGTGAAGAACATCACGGCTGCTACGGTTATCAAACATCTATTGAAGATCTTCACTCAATACGGATTTCCCAGGGAGATTCAAAGTGACTGTGGCACCAACTTCACCAGTGATCTCTTCAAAAGGACACTGGAGGAGTTCAACATCAAACAGGTATTGTCCAGCCCCTATCATCCTGCTTCACAGGGTTCTCTTGAACGTAGTCATCAGACCATCAAAGCACTCTTGAAAAAGTTTTGTAGTGAAACCTCAAAGGATTGGGATAAGCAGATTGACCTAATAATGTGTATTTTCAGAAGTCTCCCCAATGAGTCCCTAGGAGTATCTCCTTATGAGATGCTCTACGGCCGTAAGTGCCGTACTCCCCTTAAGGCTTTCAAAGACTCTCTCAGAGATGCCACCTTCAGTGAGCATCAGAATGTGCCCCAGTTTCTTCAAAACCTTCAACACATTCTAGAGAGAGTCCACCGCTTTGCTCATGATAATCTATTGAAAGCCCAGGTGAGAATGAAGACTCATTACGACCAGACCAGCAAAGTAAGAAAATTCAAGCCGGGAGACTTCGTCCTTGCTTATTTCCCTATCCCAGGTTCACCTTTACAAAACAGATTTTCAGGACCCTACTGCGTCAAAGAGTGCAGGAATAATAATAATTATGTGATAGAGACTCCTGATAGGCGGCGGAAGACCCAGCTGTGCCACGTCAACCTCCTGAAGCAATATAATGGTACTCCTCCCACTGTCTTGACTAATTATTCCACATTCACAGAACCCTACATCCACAGTGAGACCTTCCCAGCTTCTCCTCCCGAAAGCACTGACAAGGAGTCGGCGCTTTCTAATTCCAAAATCCTTAATGATCTTCCCAAATGCTTTCAGGATAATAATCGTGCTCCTATGCCCTCTTCTAATTCCACTCTCACCTCGTCAGATAAGCCCTTCATCCTCCATGTCGACGCCAATGGTACCGACGTGGGTGGTGTCGTGATGCAGCAACGAGGCGAGAAGAATACACCTGTCAGCGACTACTGCTACAAGGATCTACGGAACAATTGGCCAGGAGCTACTCTTCCTCATCCTGAAGCTTCAGCACTTCACTCCACACCTGAAAAGTGCTCGGTCCACCATCAATACGGACCACACCACCCTACACCTCCTGCAGCACGCCCACTTCTCATCTCAACGTCTTCTACTATGGGCTTGCTACCTGCAGAAATTCAACCTGGAGACACGCTATACCAAGAGTCTGACAACATCTTAGCCCATGATCTCTCCAGAGTTTATGAAGTAGAAGCAACTCCATCCATTACTCCACCACATAACGACGTACTTCTTCCAGAACCGCAGGCTTCGGGGGAGAGTTGTGACGATAATCTCCTTCAAGAGATTGAGCCTGCTCTTCCCTCCAAAATTACGTCTTCACAACTATATAAAAGACTATGGAAGAAATGTCCAACAACGACAACAAACACCAGCAAGGCTTGCCAGGGTGAGCAGAAACGTATGCAACCAGCCACCTGTTCGAACTCCAACCACCAAACTACCCGTTGATCGCTACGACTCCGCTGATTGGTCGCCGGTCTGGCTGCACCTGCCTCGCCCCCCCCCCATACTACCCGATGTCTGGGGTCGCCCCAACATCAGTCCTCAGAATGTTCCGTGCTTTCGTAGCCAGCACACCTCCCAGCTAGACTCTAGAGTGTACTGAGAGAGGTGGTGGCTTTAAGCCAATATTCCAGCACCTCCCACTTACTGTTGTATTGCACTTCTTGTTATTTTGCCTTAACGTAACTTTTCATTTTGTCATTTAAGAATTCTTATTATTTTGATTCATTGATTTTATTATAAGAATTTGTTTGTGCATTATTTTCATGTTTTGATTTATTTAACGTCATTAAAATTTCATTGTTAAAGTTTTACTTGTGTTTTGTGTGTCTTCTCCTTACCTTACCACAGACGAAGTTCCAGTTTTTCTATTTTTTTTTATAACTATGTGACGAGGCCATACCCCTAGCCTTAAACAGCCGAACACCAACGCGTTACCGTCACAACATGAACTTGAAACCGGCCATATACTGCAGGTATGTTGACGACATTTTTACACAGGTACCTGATGTCAGACATCTGCAGGAGCTGAAGGAGGCATTTGAGCAGAGTTCCGTGCTGCGTTTCACTTACGAGATGGAAAAGGATGGGAAGCTGCCCTTTCTAGATGTAACAGTCATGGAAAAGGGCGGAGGTTTCCACACTGCAGTCTACACTAAGGAAACAAACATAGGAATGTGCCTAAATGCCAACAGCGACTGCCCAGACAGGTACAAGAGGAGTGTTGTTAACGCATATGTCGACGGGGCTCTCAGCCACAGCTCAGAATGGAAGCAAGTCGACGAAGAACTCTGTAGGGTAAGGCAGGTCCTAGTCAATAACGGCTTCTCCAATGGTTTCATCGAAGACATCATAAGAAGGAAAGTGAAAAGCCATGCAACCTCTGAAGAGACAACTAACACAACACCTATACCCCCTATTAGACTATTTTACAGGAACTTCTTTTCCACAGCTCATAAAACGGAGGAAAGGGTCCTGAAAGATATTGTTAATAGAAACGTTATCCCTACAGACAAAAATCAGAGGATACAACTGACGATTTACTATAAAACCAGAAAAACGGCCAGCCTACTCATGAGAAACTCTCCAGACACAAAACAGAACGCTTTAAAAGAGACTAACGTCGTCTATGCCTTCAAATGCCCTCTTGGGGACTGTAAGCTCCAAAAAAACCCAGTATATAGGCAAGACAACAACATCTCTTTCTAGGCGTTTAACGATGCATAAGCAACAGGGCTCCATTAAGGAACATATAATCTCTTCCCACAACCAAACCATCGCCAGAGAAATCCTAGTAAACAACACAGAAATCATCGGTAGATACAGCGATAGCAGGCGGCTTGACGTTTGCGAGGCACTACACATCAAGAAGTCAACACCAGCAATCAACAGCCAATTATTGCACAACTATATTCTACCCACCTCAAGACTCCGCTCCAATATAGAAGCATCAAGAAATATGGACCAATAGGCTTTCTACAAACACTTCTATTCAATATCCATTGTTTCGTGTTCTGTCTTGTGTTGATGAAATTAATACCCTATTAATACCACATTTTGTTCTGTCTTGTGTTAATGCCACATCACCCCTTCCACCTCACTCAAATGTAGATATAAAATCGGAGATGCGTAAGTTCTATTCAGTTGTGTATTTGTGAACTAAAGTCTTTGAAAATGTAATAAGTTTTACGAAACGCGCTCGTGTCGCGTCAGACTAGAAATAAAAATGAATTTTGGAGAATTGATTTTTGATTTACCTCCAACAGTGAAGCGAAATGTACGAAAGATTGAGAAAATTCGTGTTAGAATTATTAATTTTACTTTTTCGGTCATATTTAATAATATATATATATATATATATATATATATATATATATATATATATATATATATATATATATATATATATATATATAACATATATATATATAACATATATATATATATATATATATATATATATATATATATATATATAACATATATATATATATATATATATATATATATATATATATATATATATATATATATATATATATATATATATATATATATATCGTCCCAGACGGATTTGACGTTCATAGAGCCATATCTCCATAAACCTTAGCGTATCGAGTACTATACCAAGTAGTCCATACTGACTGTACGAAAATGTTGGAAGTTATATGAGACTTTTATCCAACACCCGGTAGCACTCAATGGTAAATTTTAGGGTACAGATATTTCCTCGAATCACCTCGTTGTTGGGGCCACGTGAGTAATACAAATGCGAAGAAGCTTCATTAGTCTCCACGGCTTCAAACATATTTTTAGTCAGTATTGTCTCGTTGGTATAGTACTTGATTAGCTGAGGTTCATGGGGCCCTTGGCTATCTGGCTTCGAATCCTTCAAGGATAAGGAGTTTTCGGTTGAATATTAGCTTGGGGACCATTCAAGCTTCATCGCATTTGTGTTACTCACTTGGGCCCAACAGCGAGGTGATTCGATGAAACATCTGTACCCTAAAATTGACCATCGTGCATTGGTCATATCATATATTCGTTATATTAAAAGACCCAGATGATGGATAGATCGCCTGTGAAAAGCAGAGAGAAACCAGTGTTTCGCTGACGAGGGTTACTACTGATAGACTAATCATCCAAGTGGTTCCACTGGGAATATGTTGTAGCGTGTCACTGTTAACGATGTACTCTCGCAGAGTGTGATTTTACAGAGTTTAGGAATATGAAGTGTGGTGCTATTACCTCTATTTTGATTAAACACGATGGCCATTTGTCATAACTTTGGAATATGGCTATACATGCCTGTATTTATGAAGCAGCTTGAGATACTTGTACATGTATATCTCTTCAGTGGAAGACCATTGTAATTGCAGAGAGAGTACATATACATGTTTGTGTGAATTAGGATGTTTAACCCCTGTTGGGGATACAAGATTCACATGAAATACTGAAGGTTTAATTTTAGGTTTTTTCATCATTTGGTACCATTCTATATTTATTTACTAAACGTTAGCCATTAGTAAAGAATCAGGCGTTTTCCTTCTTGCCTCCGTTGGTTTATTCATAATTGAGAGAAGATGACTACCCTTGTCCGCTACCCAAGTATTAGAGGAATCCTAGTTGAAAATGCTGGTGAATTGAGGGTTGGAAGGACAACCGAGTATAACCGAGAGGATCACCCATGAGTATAGTGGTGGATGTGGGTCAGGACGCTGGGCCTGGACTCTCAGTGGAATCCTTCACATTCAACGTATCGAGTCTCCTGAACCGTGAGGTGTTTCCGGGTGACCTCTTGAAGTGTCGTAGGTGCCAGAGTGGTGCAAGTAAGGGGTACTGCTGTATCCTTATGCTCTTTTATCATTGATTGGTGAGAGGCCATGCGACCCCTTCACATATCTTACCTGGTAATTTGTTCCACAAATCAACAACTTTCTATCCAAACCAGTATTTCTTTATGTGCTTCCTCAGTCTTAACTAATCCAACTTATATCCATTGTTTTGAGGATCCCAGTTCTGTTTTTTGCTGACATATTTAACACATTAATATCTGGCTCGTTATGCCCGTTCACGCGCTTGGACACTTCAGTCCTGTTGTAACGTTTCGGAATAATGGAGAAAAAAGGAGTAAGTTTACAGTTAGATAAAATAAAATGGGTTAGTGTAGATAGAGTAGGTAAGTGGTAGACAGAAAGGGTAGAAGAGATTGATGAAGGTAGAAGAGTAGAAGTAGTAGGGAAGTTGCTAGAAGGAAGGAAGGAGGAAGGAGAAGAAAGAAGACAGAGGAAAAGGAAGGAAGGAAGAAGGCGGCTGCCACCACCCATTCAAGAGTTATTTATAAGACAAGGAATGGAACTTGTCTTTACTCCAGTATTATCTGATGTTATCAAGTAACCACTGTAAGCATGTAAATCATATAGTCAAGAATCTGGAAGTCATAATCTTTAACCAGTAAACTTCAGAGTGCTCTCTACTCTGGCTTTCACTATTTCACAGACATGAATCCAAGATCTAGGGATCCACTGTCTCCAGGAAAGCTATCACAGCTATGAATTACGTTCACTGACTTTTCAATTAATATATTTTATGATTCTATAAATTTCTTGTCACACAGACAAATCAAAAAACCCGGTAACAATTGACTTCACTTCGCAGAACTTAATTAATAACATAAAGTACAAAATTACACCACAACAGAGATCACAATATAAAAGTAATCACAGATCAATTAATAATCACAATATAATTAACCCAGTGTATCACTCAGACAAACCCTTATTCACTCTTACTTACTCATTCAGACTGGTTTTATCTGAAATGAGATCAAAACATACATATGGAAATTCTATGATACATATGGTATAAATGGACCCTACAACTCACAATCAGTATAAGATAACTAAATATGTAATTACGTGTATGACATACCAACCCGTTCTCGCAAATTCGTATAGTCAATATTGACTTATTAACTACGTGCATAGGTGATATACTAAACATAATAGATACCCTTAAAAAGCTTCATAGAAAACACCGACCTTACCTAAACTTGTTAGTATCTTAAGATAAGCATCTTATTGCTTCGTAATTACAATTATTACTTAACCTATACCTATAATAGGTTAAGTAACAATTGTAATTACGAAGCTATAAGATGCTTATCTTATGATACTAACAAGGTTAGGTAAGGTCGGTGTTTTCTATGAAGCTTTTTAAGGGTATCTATTATGTTTAGTATGTCACCTATGCACTTATTTAATAAGTCAATATTGACTTTACGAATTTGCGGGAACGGGTTGGACATACACACTCAGAAACGAAATACAGCAACCACTCAGTCAAACTGTAATCGTCACTTATAACGTGCCTTCCTCGACTTCACTTCTCCATCCGTATCAGGTGAAAACGAGACAACATCAGGTCGCTGAGTTGATATCAATCAACACAAGGAATAATGCATAAAGGAAATTCACAGAGATTGATTGATTGTATTCACATATAATAGACCTTCCTTCTGTGACTCAAACTCAGACATACAGATGAACTTTGTAGAGGCTCCTCCAGCAAGTTATGATAATGGTATGTTATGTGGGACCACGTGTGACCGGGTGGTCACACGTGGTTCAGTAACAGGGTTGTTGATTTGTGGAACCAATTACCGTGTAACATTGTGGAGGTGGGGTCCCTCTATTGTTTCAAGCGTGGGTTGGACATGTATATGAGTGGGATTGGGTGGTTATAAATAGAAGCTGCCTCGTATGGGCCAATAGGCCTTCTGCAGTTGCCTTTGTTCTTATGTTCTTATGTGGTGAGGCGCGGCTCAGGCTAGGAGCGAGGAATGAGGGCACTCACACAGGGGTGGTGAGCGCGTACATGAGATGATGGCCACGTGTTGGGCGTGATGCTGGCGGCAAGACTATGTCCTCAAAATGGCTGTAATAACGTTGTTTTACACTTGTAAATCCCTAGCACACTGGCGGAACAATTCTCAACCACTATTCTACACCCACGAAGCTTAAAGCGTGTAGATGGGGAAAGATGGTTACGATAACAGCAGATGATCCCTTGCAGTTTGTATCACTCTGCTGACACCATATGCGCAGTACACTTTATATCTCTCAATTTTCCCTCTTAATATCGTTATTTCCGATCTTTATGATACCGGATTCTGGAGACGGGTCCGCGAGGATGGAATGGGGATATCGAGCTAAGCTTAAGGTCGCGTTTAGACGGTGTTTCCCAAGTTGTGGCCGGCAACTGAAGATTACACATCTTAGCCAGTGCAGCGACGACGCAAGAATGCCCGGGCAGCGTGAGGCAGGCCCACTCTGGTGGTCTCCCACACCTCTCCCGACTACCACTCCACTCTGTTCCTGGACTTTTGCATCGACAGAGTTAACTAATGTAATGTATCTATTATTGGCTGTATCTATCTTATAAATGACACCCCGTCGGCCAACGTGGTATTACCTGACAGCTGATGACCTACGCTGCCCGTAGATACTCCACAAGGTACACATAGTAACGAACATAGCCTTGGTGCACTCGGCCTGTGCACTCGTAGAGAAGTCACAAAAATGGCGGTGTGCACTCTCCACCACACATTTTAAGCTAGCTGGTGTTGTAACCTCTCACAACTTTAACCTCTCTGGTGTAACGAGGTTTCTCCCTCTTCCTCTGTCTCTATATATTGTACAGTTCCTCTGATATTTAAGGGGGAAACCATGAGCTAAACTCCGCCTACCAGGAGATCTCCGCCTCAGGCTATCTTCCTACCACTGCTAGACAGCGGCTTGTTTGTTGGAAAGAACACAGCCACCCATCTGCAATTATCAGCTTAACAGACAGCGAGGTCACTGGATACGACCTGACCTTTACTCATCCTGTGACAATTAACATTCGAAAGGGGTGACTTTTGAAAGGCCAAGAGCCGACAACCTGGCGCAGAGAATATCATGTGTGGACTGATTCAACTTGTATTAGAAATATTAAATACACCCATTTATGGTGTATCAATGTCAACCATTAATACACCCATTTATGGTGTATCAATGTCAACCATTAATACACCCATTTATGGTGTATCAATGTCAACCATTAATACACCCATTTATGGTGTATCAATGTCAACCATTCAATTTCAATGTCAAGCGACTTTCTAGAGAATGTAAAGTAGACTTTCTCAATCTTCTTTCATGTGGAAGGTTACTAATTAATGGGATTAACTTTGTCTTCCTTCATTGAACGCTTTTTAGTGAATTTATGCCCATCTAAAGTATGATGACCAAACCTGGACTCCATAATCTACATTGGGCCTTACAGGAGCAAGATATTACTTAAGAGTAACACCAGGTATTTTATTACTAGTGCTTCTAGAAATGTCAACATTAAACTGCAACTGGCAGTCTTTTTCATCATTTCAAATCCCTTTTTATATCGTCTGGACGTTGTTTTGAGTCTTTTTCTGGGTTTATTTCCCCTTCAGATCGTCAGCAATTTCCATACTGTTTATCAGTCCTGAATCTAAATCATGTATATATATTGTAAACAACAGAGTTCCCAGGACAGAGCCTTGAGACAATCCACTTACATTTTCACACGCTGACTAAATCCCTTTTATACTAACTCTGTTTCCTTTGGTATTACCATGCTCTAATTAAACTTAATATAGCACCCTCAATACTATAAGCCTCATCTTTGCAGTCTTTTGTTTAACACTGTATCAAAGACATTGCTGAAGTCAAGGTTTACAACGTCACAAACCTTTTCACTTTTTACTGAAAATAGAATGAAAGCATATTTGTTAAACATGAACGGACCTTCGTAAAACCATGTTGTAAATCCGTTATTAATTTATGATTTTTCAAGATGTAGATGAAAGGCTTTTTTCAATTATTGGGTCAAACAGTTTTCCATAATACCCGTTAAGCTAATTGATCGATAGTTTGACGCAAGTGATCTCTCTCCTTTCATGAAAATTGGTACCATATTAAACAACCCTCAACGACTTCAGTATTCTGCCTGACTTTTGGATTTATTGAATAAGCTGGACAAGGGTTCTTAAAGTTCTTCTTTGTATTCTTTAATCACTCTGGCAAACTCTGTCCGTCCCTGAGGGTTTACTTGGTTATACTTTTTCTTATTTTTTAATAACATCGTCTCTGGTAACCAGTAAACTAGTCAACCTGTCTTCTTCCCCACTAATATACACTTTTTCGGCTGAAGGCATAATATTTTCTTCTTTGGTAAATAGTAGATACGGACAATACGGACAAACATATAGTAAATACGGACACACCATATAGTAAATACGGACACACCATATAGTAAATACGGACACACCATATAGTAAATACGGACACACCATATAGTAAATACGGACACAACATATAGTAAATACGGATACAACATATAGTAAATACGGATACAACATATAGTAAATACGGACACAACATATAGTAAATACGGACACAACATATAGTAAATACGGTCACAACATATAGTAAATACGGACACAACATATAGTAAATACGGACACAACATACAGTAAATACGGACACAACATATAGTAAATACGGACACAACATATAGTAAATACGGATACAACATATAGTAAATACGGACACAACATACAGTAAATACGGACACAACATATAAATACATTTGAAATATTACACACATCTTTGGGATTATCTGTTATCTGAGCGGTCTCGGTTTTTAATGGTCGTGTCTTTCCCAAGTCTTTGATAAAACTGAAGAAACCTTTAGAATTTGTCTTTGTTATACATACTTCAAAGTTTCGTTTTGTTTTACTTATTACTTCTGTAATATTTCTAAATAGTTTGAGAAAATCTTTTTCTTGACTGACTTCCCCATTATTAAACCTTTTGTACAAAACTTTCTTTTTACATATAAGGTTCTTCAGACCTGAAGGTATCCATTTAGTGGTCACTATTATTAAATATAATCAATATATGAGGTGTGCTACGTTCCTGGGCTTTCTTAGCAATACGTATTTTGCTCTCCCACGAGGGAGAGCAGATTTAACGTAGAATGGAATAGATGTGTGTAAGAGTCTGTGTTAAGGTGCCCGGTTTCTGAAAAGCTGATTTTACTGGACTATGAAATTTCTTGGGAAGGACAGATTGAACACACCTAAACAGAGAGTTGGGACGGTCTTGGAACGAGATGTGAACCTAGTGATGCGTGAGATAACAAGGGATTGCAATGTAGATTCAAAATATAACATATTTAAAAATACGTATTCCTAAGAAACGCCAGGAACGTAGCACACCTCATATATTGATGAACACTAAATGGTTTACCCCTCCCTTTCCTAGCTCACTCCCTATTTCCACGTCATATATTTGTGCCTCCCTCTTAGTTAACACTAAGTTTAAAATGCTATTTTCCCTTGCTGGCTTAGTGTTGCTTAAGGAATCCAAGCTAATTAAAAAAGCAAATCTTCTGCGTTAGTATTTCTTCTTTATTAAAACCAGATTATTCCACTAATATTAAAGCCACCCGGAACACAAACAAACTTTGACCTAGATACTCTGGATATTTCATCCCACAGACGCTCTCGAAGGTTGGTGGCTTGTGTATAAGTCCTGTTATTAGAGTATTACTGTTTTCAATTAATTACAACCAGATGCAGATGTGCGGTCTCGTTGCTTCTCTACCTACATTGTAATGATGTGCTGTTTTGGCTCCTCCAATTTATCATCATAATATGAGGCAGTTGATGATCTTGGTCCTCCAAGTTGGAAAGCACAATGAATAAGATTACAAGATTAATGAAGTCATTAGCGAAGATGTTACGTCAGAAGTAGTTTCTCCAGATCTTCTGAATTCTGAGTTGAAGTAAAGTGCATCATAATCGCCTTGTGTGTATACTGCTGTGCTCTCTCTACACATCCCATGACTAGTCTGGCTACGGGTAAAACAACGCTCTGTTGTTCATCTTGACAGAATTATTATGGATTTAAGGTAATCCATAACAAGTAAGGTTGTCAACTCTTCCTATGAGAAGAAAGTGCTGGTATGGTGAAGTTACTGGTTGCAAGTTTTGGGGGATTGATCTTTTTTTTCAGCTGCTCCGTTCTCGTGTTGTGTAGCTCTCTTGCTGTCGGCTGAGTTAGTTTTGTTTTATCTACGTTGTATACCTTGTATAAATCGAATACAAGATACACATTGTCATTTATATTGTATCAAAAGAATGCAAAATGCACTACGTCGTATATTTTGAACATCTCTGCCTTTTTTCTTGTGAAGGTACATTCTTAATTCGTGACATGTTTTAGAGCAAGTGTGTTTACCTCCACCACGCAGCTCGTTCTTCCCGTCAACAGCTGCTGAGTTTCCAGAAGCATCAGCATGTTTTGTGAAGATGAGGCAATCCTGGGCAGCGTGATCATTCTCTCCAGCGAGCTCCTGCTCGGTTGTGCTTCCAAGATTCCCGTCAGTTTACTGTTGCATGAACAACGATAAATGTGAAAATAATAGCCCGTTAATTTGAAAACATGAGTAAATGTAGACTGTATATAACCATCCCAAACCAGGATTATCTTTTGCAGTGAACGAGAATATTGTTGTTGTTGTTGTTGTTTAAATACAGTTACTCGCAACAAAAAGTTCCAAGTAGCACTGGCTATGGTGTGCCCTTTGTGGACTTACCTGGCACAGGAGCGGGGCTGTAACTCGAGCGAGAATTGATTGATAAAGATTAAGCCACCCTAACAGTGGTACGGGCATGTATAGCCCCGTAAGGTGATGTCCTTTCGACCCATTACAAATACTAATAGCTGAGACTAGAGATCTGTGAATGGACTGGAGTCTTCATGGTGAATTTCAGCCTCAGAGGGCTGGCTGTACCAGTTATGGAGCTAGTGGGATAGTGTACACCTCTAAGTCTTCAGTTTTTTCTTCAGCTGAGACTTGGTGCGAGTTGACATGGCCGTGCCTTCGTTGGAGGTTTGTTAGGTGGCATCCATGAGGAGGTCTTGTACCGAGTAGGTGTCGTGTTTGTGCTGCGGCGAGGGAGCTCCTACTAAGATTTCCTCGTCTGAGGAGTCCGTACCATCCGTTGTTGGTGGTTTCGTCTTTGGTCTCGCAGCCTGAGGTAGGCTCAGGTGTCGTGGATTAGCGGTAGAAGCTATTTTAGGATGGTTGGTGTTGTTGTTAGTATTTGTAGACAGCACGTTTGCTAACATGTCTGCTGAGATGGTGATGGTAGGAGTTTTGGGAGCTGGAGAGGGAAATACCTCTGTTTGGTCAACCCGGGTCTTTGGTGGTTCTGGAGTCTGTCTAGAAATCGACCTCGTGGGCGATCACCCTGGAATTTCCAACCACTGCCCTCTCAGACAGGAAATCATTAGGATCCAGACTGAATCCAATAAAGACAAACCTTCTTCTTCTGCCACCGTAGCCACAGGCACTAAACCCAGCACCTCAGCTCCCACCAACCTACCAGAAGACTTCCCAGTCCTACCAAACAGAGCCTCCTCCCAACAAGCCACCAGGCCTCCACACTGGGAACCTGAGGACCAACCTGCACCCCTCACAGTCCCTTGAATCGCTGCAGGAATTATCCCTGGTCTTATTCGACTAGCAGAGAGGCTTGCTGGACGAGTCAATCAACGATTCGTCAAGAAACTGAATGTGCTGTGCCTAGTCAACGGCCTGGACCCCCATCATCGCCCCGGACCTAAGTCTCACGGCATCAACTACCACTCCGGAGACTACCAATAACGAAAAAAAGTTGTTGTTTTAGATTTAGTTACTCAGAACGAAATGTTCATGTGGCACGGGCTAAAGTGAGCCCGTGAATTTAGAATAATAACTGGCTGGTTCAGTTACGTCAAGTCGGGTGTCCTGGGAAGAGGCGTAAGCAGTGGATAATAACATCCTTGTTACATAATCGCTCACCATATCTGGTAACCACTGCCCTGAGGAGATATTAAAATTTGAATTATTGTTTATATAAGTAGATTCTATTATTTTTCGTTTCAAGCCAAATTACTGGGGATAAATTACCCCCATATAATATTGTGATCGATCTCACTTACTTGTTTATATAAAGCTCAGCTTTCTTGGTGATGTCCAACAGAGCTCTTGTGTTGAGTGATGCGAGGCTTTAGATCCCTGCCAGTGTGGCCATAATAAACTTTGTTGCAGCCACCACAAGGTATCTCACAGACTCTCCCGCCCTCAGCTTTATCTTTCTTCAGATAGACGTTTACTTATTCATTTCTGACTTCATTTCGGAAACTGGAAATAAATTTTGTTTTTATGCTACTCATTTTGCTTACGTTCTTAGCGGTGAGGTCTTAGTTAGAACTGTTCTTAGCGGTGTGGTCTTAGTTAGAACTGTTCTTAGCGGTGTGGTCTTAGTTAGAACTGTTCTTAGCGGTGAGGTCATAGTTAGAACTGTTCTTAGTGGTGAGGTCTTAGTTAGAACTGTTCTTAGTGGTGAGGTCTTAGTTAGAACTGTTCTTAGCGGTGTGGTCTTAGTTAGAACTGTTCTTAGCGGTGAGGTCTTAGTTAGAACTGTTCTTAGCGGTGTGGTCTTAGTTAGAACTGTTCTTAGTGGTGAGGTCTTAGTTAGAACTGTTCTTAGCGGTGAGGTCTTAGTTAGAACTGTTCTTAGTGGTGAGGTCTTAGTTAGAACTGTTCTTAGTGGTGTGGTCTTAGTTAGAACTGTTCTTAGCGGTGTGGTCTTAGTTAGAACTGTTCTTAGCGGTGTGGTCTTAGTTAGAACTGTTCTTAGTGGTGAGGTCTTAGTTAGAACTGTTCTTAGTGGTGAGGTCTTAGTTAGAACTGTTCTTAGCGGTGTGGTCTTAGTTAGAACTGTTCTTAGCGGTGAGGTCTTAGTTAGAACTGTTCTTAGCGGTGTGGTCTTAGTTAGAACTGTTCTTAGCGGTGAGGTCTTAGTTAGAACTGTTCTTAGCGGTGTGGTCTTAGTTAGAACTGTTCTTAGTGGTGAGGTCTTAGTTAGAACTGTTCTTAGTGGTGAGGTCTTAGTTAGAACTGTTCTTAGCGGTGTGGTCTTAGTTAGAACTGTTCTTAGCGGTGAGGTCTTAGTTAGAACTGTTCTTAGCGGTGTGGTCTTAGTTAGAACTGTTCTTAGTGGTGAGGTCTTAGTTAGAACTGTTCTTAGCGGTGAGGTCTTAGTTAGAACTGTTCTTAGTGGTGAGGTCTTAGTTAGAACTGTTCTTAGTGGTGTGGTCTTAGTTAGAACTGTTCTTAGCGGTGTGGTCTTAGTTAGAACTGTTCTTAGCGGTGTGGTCTTAGTTAGAACTGTTCTTAGTGGTGAGGTCTTAGTTAGAACTGTTCTTAGTGGTGAGGTCTTAGTTAGAACTGTTCTTAGCGGTGTGGTCTTAGTTAGAACTGTTCTTAGCGGTGAGGTCTTAGTTAGAACTGTTCTTAGCGGTGTGGTCTTAGTTAGAACTGTTCTTAGCGGTGTGGTCTTAGTTAGAACTGTTCTTAGCGGTGTGGTCTTAGTTAGAACTGTTCTTAGCGGTGTGGTCTTAGTTAGAACTGTTCTTAGCGGTGTGGTCTTAGTTAGAACTGTTCTTAGCGGTGAGGTCTTAGTTAGAACTGTTCTTAGCGGTGAGGTCTTAGTTAGAACTGTTCTTAGTGGTGTGGTCTTAGTTAGAACTGTTCTTAGCGGTGAGGTCTTAGTTAGAACTGTTCTTAGTGGTGTGGTCTTAGTTAGAACTGTTCTTAGCGGTGTGGTCTTAGTTAGAACTGTTCTTAGCGGTGAGGTCTTAGTTAGAACTGTTCTTAGTGGTGTGGTCTTAGTTAGAACTGTTCTTAGCGGTGTGGTCTTAGTTAGAACTGTTCTTAGCGGTGTGGTCTTAGTTAGAACTGTTCTTAGCGGTGTGGTCTTAGTTAGAACTGTTCTTAGTGGTGAGGTCTTAGTTAGAACTGTTCTTAGCGGTGTGGTCTTAGTTAGAACTGTTCTTAGCGGTGTGGTCTTAGTTAGAACTGTTCTTAGCGGTGTGGTCTTAGTTAAAACTGTTCTTAGTGGTGAGGTCTTAGTTAGAACTGTTCTTAGTGGTGAGGTCTTAGTTAGAACTGTTCTTAGTGGTGAGGTCTTAGTTAGAACTGTTCTTAGTGGTGAGGTCTTAGTTAGAACTGTTCTTAGCGGTGTGGTCTTAGTTAGAACTGTTCTTAGCGGTGTGGTCTTAGTTAGAACTGTTCTTAGTGGTGAGGTCTTAGTTAGAACTGTTCTTAGCGGTGTGGTCTTAGTTAGAACTGTTCTTAGCGGTGTGGTCTTAGTTAGAACTGTTCTTAGTGGTGAGGTCTTAGTTAGAACTGTTCTTAGCGGTGTGGTCTTAGTTAGAACTGTTCTTAGCGGTGTGGTCTTAGTTAGAACTGTTCTTAGCGGTGTGGTCTTAGTTAGAACTGTTCTTAGCGGTGTGGTCTTAGTTAGAACTATTCTTAGCGGTGAGGTCTTAGTTAGAACTGTTCTTAGCGGTGAGGTCTTAGTTAGAACTGTTCTTAGCGGTGTGGTCTTAGTTAGAACTATTCCTAGCGGTGAGGTCTTAGTTAGAACTGTTCTTAGCGGTGTGGTCTTAGTTAGAACTGTAAGGAATAACTATTCCGTATAGCTTGGTTTAATCTGATCAATGTTATCGACATTGAATCAACGTTATCGACGTTGAATGAACGTTATCGACGTTGAATCAACATTATCGACGTTGAATGAACGTTATCGACGTTGAATGAACGTTATCGACGTTGAATCCAAGTTATCGACGTTGAAAGAACGTTTTCGACGTTGAATCGAAGTTATCGACGTTTATCGGACAATATCGGACAGAGATTCGAGCAGTTTTCATAGAGGCGTCTGCTGGAGATTATAACGTCAAAGGACATTATTGTAAATTTTTCTGATTGGCATAAGATATGTGAACGTCTGAAAAACTTTCTTCATGAGTGAATTTGGTTATTTTTTAATCCTGTTTGAAAGTTAAATTATTTCAGTGTTATTAACAGTCAATGCAAATGGTACAGATATGAAGTATGGGACCGACAAAATGCTCACTTTGGAAACCTTAATTGTGAAGGAAGAAATCTAGAAGTGTTTTGGGAGTCCGTAATTTTATTAATTTCAATTTCATTTTCTGACCTGATGTCCACGCCCAAACTTGAAGAAAAAATTCATAAATGAATGACATAATTTCCTCACAAAGGAATCACTTATCCAATACCACATCAACTCTTTCTTCAAGCACTCAGTTATCCCTAGCTACTTCTACCTCTCCAGATACACAATCTTAATGGTTAGGAGATACATGTAACGAATGAGTGATGTTTATAATGGTGAAGCAGATCTATTGGATGGAATAAAACAAGTCAGCAGAGAAAGGAGACCACCAATTGGAGGTTTGGAAAGTACAGAGGAACTACTTCCCAAAGGGATGGTTTTTTTAATCATTATTTGGTGTGTGAAGAACTCAACGAGAGATTCCAGGCCTTCACAATAGACCAAGGAGAATCCCCTGTACTGAATAAGGAGGCGGCAAATCAAGCAATTTTGGAGGACTTTTTGCTCAACAGTGATGAGGTCAAAAGAAATCTGTTGGAGCTCAATGTGACAAAGGCTGTTGGGCCTGATAGAATTTCACTGTAGATACTAAAAGAGGGTGCATAAGCTCTAAGGGTGCCCCACTCTATGGTGTATAACAGGTCACTGGAAACAGGAGACCTACCAGAAAGCTGGAAGACAGCTAGTGTAGTCCCAATATACAAAAAAGGTGACAGGCAAGAGGCACTGAACTATAGGTCAGTTTCCCTAACTTGCATACCATGCAAGGTGATGGAAAAGATTATGAAGAAAAAACTCATAGAACACATGGATGGAAATAACTTTGTAACACACCACCAGCATGGGTTCAAGGAATGGAAATCATGCCTCACAGGTTTAATAAAATTCTATGACCAGGCAAGAAAGACAAGGGTGGACAGACTGCATTTTCTTGGATTGTCAGAAAGCTTTTAACACCGTACCCCATAAAAGGCTGTTACAAAAGTTGGAGTAACAGGCAAGAGTGAAAGGTAAGGTGCTCCAGTGGATAAGGAAGTATCTAAGCAACAGGAAAGAGCGAGGAACATCAGAGAGGCGAGATGTCATCAGCGTATTCCCACAGGGCTCTGTACTTGGACCCATCCTGTTGCGATATTTGTAAACGACATTCCAGAGGGAATAGACCCATTCCTCTCAATGTTTGCTGATGATGCAAAAATTATCAAAAAAAATCTAGGCAGATGAAGATAGACAGAGACTCCCAGACGCCCTGGACAAACTGGAGCAATGGTCTAGAAACTGCTACTAAAGTCTAACTCAGGATCGTGTAAAGTAAGGAAATTAGGCGAAGGGAGCAGAAGGCAGAACACAAGGTACCATCTGGGAGGTGAAATCCTGCAAGAATCAAATAGAGAGAAAGATCTGGGGGTTGACATCACACCGAGCCTGTCCCCATAAGCCCACATCAAGAGGATATCATCAGTGGCATATGCTAGATTAGCCAACATAAGAACTGCCTTTAGATACTTGTGTAAGGAATCGTTTAGTACCTTGTATACCAATAATGTCAGACCAATCTTGGAGCATGCAATTCCAGCCAGGAGTCCCTATAACTCCCAGAGATGAGTGGTATGAGCTATGGGGTAAGGCTACGGGAGCTAAACCTCACGTTAACCACGTTAAAAGAGTTATGGGAGACATGATAACCACCTTCACAATTCTCAGGGGAATTGACAGGGTCGACAAAGACAAACTTTTTAGCATTGTGAAATACAAACAAGGGGACACAGGTGAAAACCCAGTACCCAAATGACCCACAGAGACATCAGAATTTTTTTTCAGCGTCAGAGTAATTAACAAATGGAATGCATTAGGCAGTGACGTGATGGAGGTTGACTCCATACACAGGTTCAGAGTTAGATTTGATAGAGCCAAATACGCTCCAGAATCTGTACACCAGTTGACTGACTGACTGTCGAGTGGCGGAACCAAAGAGCCAAAGCTCAACCCCGCAAGCACAACTAGGTGGGTACAACTGGGTAAGTACAGCTCACGGAATGAGAGCGAGACTGTTGGTCAAGGGGAACCTCAATCACATAAAGATCAATTAGAAATCAAGGAATCCTCATGGTAGGGAAGAAACGTGGGGAGCAAAATTAGTGGAAGTTATAGACAGGAATTTCCTAACTCAGAATGAGAAGGATGACACATGGGAAAGAGGTGGGGGATACACCGAGCCTATTAGACATGATTCTCACGCAGAATGAGGAAGACATTACGAATATGGAGACGAAATACCACAAGGAGCCAGTGATCTAGTCTTTGACTACATGATAGAACTTAATAATGTGACCACGGGACCAGTGGTCTGGGAAAGTTTGGTAGACTGTAGGAAAAGGGATTATAAGAGGATAAAATAATATCTATTATAAGTTTAGTGGGAAGAAGAACTAGGAGGAAGAACAGTACAAGATATGATGGACCTAGTCAAGCGGAAATACAAGGAGGCCGAAGAAAGTTTTATACCAACAGTAAAGGAAAAGCGTAGGAGGGAATATAATAACCCATGGTTTAATGGGTTGTGGGGTTCACTTCATGCCCGAAACGCTTTGCGTAATAGTGGCTTTAGGCATTGTATGTACTAGCTCTATCTATAAATCGATCAATCTTTGTAAAATCTTTTGTATGTATGTACCTTATGTAAATAAACATTTATTTATTTATTTATTATTAATAGACAGTGTCAGGAAGCACAAATGAGAAGCAGGAGGGAGAGGAGGAGGTACAGAGGACAAAGGACAGAGGACAATAAGATTAGATGCAACAGAGCTAGCAATGAATACATTAATGGTGGAGGCTGATTCTCCCAGGTGTATGGGGTCAGCTGTGGCACCTGTCTCATCTCCTGGGCCTCCCCCTGATGGTCTCCTGCCATTACCGACACAAACGCTTAATGGTGGAGGCTGAACTATAATGAAGCATCAGCCTCTGAGTAATTTGTCTATAATGAAGCATTAGACACACGTAACTATAATCATTTATCAACATTCACACTAAATGACACACAATCGTACAAAACTGAAAATACTAAAAATCAATTGTACAGCAAAGAAATTGCACACATTTACACACAATACCGCATTTACACATAACGTATGACATTTTCACAAAGCATGGTATTTGCACAATTATAACAAATTGCATCTACACTTGTACAAACAAAAATGAGCTTTCGCCAAAAAAACTACACAATTTCATACACCTCACTTGCACAAAATGCTTACATCACAAAAAACAAATTCACTTTCACACTTTCTCAGAAAGGCCTATTGTTTCAGATAACACAAACAGGACTTAAACAAATACACAATTTGCACACAATTCATTTGCACACGTCCGTCTTCATCAATTAAAACACAACTAGCATAAATATATTATTAGCACAAAAACATTATTTCCGCCAACAGAATTAATACACAACCTGCATAAATATAATCACACACAACTAGCACAGTATACAATTAGCACAAATACAAATACACAACATGCACAATTAATACACATCTTGCATAATTATTACGCAACTTGCACAAATGCAATAAATACACGGGACAAGTTACAATTTGTAACTTGCACAAATACACAATTCGTATAAATCCAATTATAAAACAGGCACAGTTAATACATAACTTGCATAATTAATACACAATTTGCTACATAATTACACAACTTACACAGTTATAATAAAAACTTACCAGGCACAAATACATAATTTGCAAATATAAACAATTACATAACATGTGCAATTAAATAATACACATCTTAAATAACTATTATACAACTTGCATAATTAATACACATCTTGCATAATTATTACACAGTTTGCATAAATACAATCAAATACATAACAAACATAAATACAATCAATACATAACTACCCCAAATACGTAAAATACACAACTAGCACAAATACACACGTCACTCAAATACAAATAAAACATATGTACAATTAATAAACAACTTGCACAATTACAACGAATACACAACTAGCACAAAAACGATCAATACACAACTAGCACAAAAACGATCAATACACAACTAGCACAAAAACGATCAATACACAACTAGCACCAATACGATCAATACACAACTAGCACCAATACGATCAATACACAACTAGCACCAATACGATCAATACACAACTAGCACCAATACGATCAATACACAACTAGCACCAATACGATCAATACACAACTAGCACCAATACGATCAATACACAACTAGGACCAATACGATCAATACACAACTAGGACCAATACGATCAATACACAACTAGCACCAATGTGATCAATACACAACTAGCACCAATACGATCAATACACAACTAGCACCAATGTGATCAATACACAACTAGGACCAATACGATCAATACACAACTAGCACCAATACGATCAATACACAACTAGGACCAATACGATCAATACACAACTAGCACCAATGTGATCAATACACAACTAGCACCAATACGATCAATACACAACTAGCACCAATACGATCAATACACAACTAGCACCAATACGATCAATACACAACTAGCACCAATACATTAAATATGCAACTACACAGTTTGCATAAACACAATTACAAAACGTACACAATACACAACTTGCACAAACAATAAATAATGTGACCAAATAATGCACAACTTGCGGAAATATAATCAATACACAAATGCAATCATCACACAACTTGTGCACAATACAATCAATACATAACATGTACAAATATGCAACCTGCACAATTAATACAGAACTTGCACAATTATAATCATTGTGCAACTTGAACAAATACAATCACACACAACTTGGTCAATCAATACACAATTTGCACAATATTTTCTAAATATGTTTCGAACATCATTTATAATATGCTAAATTTATCCAAAATTGCTCCCATTTCCCCCCCCCCCCCCGAAAAAAAGTCATAATTTCAAATATATGAATTGCACATCTGGCATCCTTAGAGCTCAATCCTCATAAACACATGTTTTCATAAATGTTTCGACATTATTAGTGCTAAACTGTTCTATTCATCTAGTTGATGTCCATTGTTTTAATACCTTAATAATACCCCTCCTGTTGCATCCTCTCCAATCATGTCACCCATATTTAGTAAGGCAAATTGTTCAACAGTTTTATTCGATTTAACGTTAATTATGTTAGATTACGACAGGTTGGGTTAGGGTTAGGACAATTTGGGGTTAGGGTATGACAGGTTGGGATAGGTTAGGACATGTTGGGTTAGGTTAGGACAAGTTGGGGTTAGGGTATGACAGGTTGGGATAGGTTAGGACATGATGGGTTAGGTTAGGACAAGTTGGGGTTAGGGTATGACAGGTTGGGATAGGTTAGGACAGGTTGGGTTAGGTTAGGACAAATTGGAGTTAGGGTATGACAGGTTGGGATTAGTTAGGACAGGTTGGGTTAGGTTAGGACAAGTTGGGGTTAGGGTATGACAGGTTGGGATAGGTTAGGACAGGTTGGGTTAGATTAGGACAAGTTGGGGTTAGGGTATGACAGGTTGGGATAGTTTAGGACAGGTTGGGTTAGATTAGGACAAGTTGGGGTTAGGGTATGACAGGTTGGGATTGGTTAGGACATGTTGGGTTAGGTTAGGACAAGTTGGGGTTAGGGTATGACAGGTTGGGATAGGTTAGGACAGGCTGGGTTAGGTTAGGACAAATTGGGGTTAGGGTATGACAGGTTGGGATTAGTTAGGACAGGTTGGGTTAGGTTAGGACAAGTTGGGGTTAGGGTATGACAGGTTGGGATAGGTTAGGACAGGTTGGGTTAGATTAGGACAAGTTGGGGTTAGGGTATGACAGGTTGGGATAGTTTAGGACAGGTTGGGTTAGATTAGGACAAGTTGGGGTTAGGGTATGACAGGTTGGGATTGGTTAGGACATGTTGGGTTAGGTTAGGACAAGTTGGGGTTAGGGTATGACAGGTTGGGATAGGTTAGGACAGGTTGGGTTAGGTTAGGACAAATTGGGGTTAGGGTATGACAGGTTGGGATTAGTTAGGACAGGTTGGGTTAGGTTAGGACAAGTTGGGGTTAGGGTATGACAGGTTGGGATAGGTTAGGACAGGTTGGGTTAGGTTAGGACAAATTGGGGTTAGGGTATGACAGGTTGGGATAGGTTAGGACAGGTTGGGTTAGATTAGGACAAGTTGGGGTTAGGGTATGACAGGTTGGGATTGGTTAGGACAGGTTGGGTTAGGTTAGGAAGGTTGAGTCAGGTTAATTCAGTAAATCTATAATAATTTAAGCAAATTTACTATAAAAATGCATCCTATTAGAACATAAATTTTAACTGAATCTAGCAAAATTTCACTTGTCCTACCCAAAATTTACCAAATTCAACCAAACAAAAGCAAAACTAACTAAATATATGCACCCATATCCTCAAATACTAGCCTATGTGTCCTCTGTCTATCCATTACAAGAACTAACTATTACTGAAATCCAAATAGGCTAATTTACACTATTTTCTGAATAAGCTAGTTATTACCCTTAAGATATTATATTTCCTGCCCTACACAACCTTACCTAACACATCCAAAGCTAGATTTGATTAAAGTTGGCAAAACTTAAGCTGTCCCACCTAAATTTTACCCAATTTAAGAAAATTCCCAAGAAAATTGATTCAAATTTAACATATAACACAACCAAAACCCAATTTAACCAAGTTTGACCTATCCTATCCTATCTAAATTTAATGTCTATTACCAATATCCAGTCCTGCATATCATACCCCGTTCCCATGACCATTTTATAGTGTTAGTGTTGTGTCCATCTGGCTATTTCCAATATCCAGATGTGTTTTTCTAGCTTCAATTCCACCAAACCAGACCTAACTTAACCTATCCTAACGCAGTCAAAGCTAAATTTAACAAACTTTAATCACAATTTGGGTCATGTCCACTAAATTTACCCTAATTATAACAAACCAAAGATGAATTTAACTAAATATAACTATGATATTGAGCCCAAAAGCTGAATTTGACTGTCAGATCTGTTAACATCTATTACTAACATCCAGTCTTTGCATACGTGACGATGTCAACGTAATCTGTTAAGCGCACAAAAGACCATTTTCTCTTCCCCGTGAAAGGCTGTGATCTTATCGACCTCTGTGTAGTTTCTTTCTTACCAGCCACATTTGTACTGCTCAGAAGTGATGTGAGTGGTACCTATGTCAGCAGGAATCAGTCCACACAGGACAGTCTTGAACTCAAGACGTGTTGCAGTGGAAACAAGTGGCCGAGTTGGTGGCGACTATGATTTGTTTGTGATAATTAGCGAAGTATTGGTGATTGAACCAACGTACCGCGGGATGGCCATTATTGTTCCCTAACTCCCCTTGCCACTTCGGGGTGGGGGGGGGGATAGGGTGTTTATGTAGCTTCAGGGCACCAATCCCCCCAGCCACTGGGCATGGCGAAAAGGCACCCCTAAGCATACCTATTTCCCTATCAAACACAAACTAAAATACACATAAATGGCAGATTTCATCACAACCCACAAGAGTTAAGATGATAATAATAACATTATGATAATAACATTCACAAAATAGAAAATTCGTTTATATTTCCTATTTCTTATATGGGACACAGCACAGAAAGGGAGAGGTGCACAGTGCACAGAGTGTTTTTTTAGTCATTTAAAAACAACTAAAGCGGAAGGTAAAACAACAAGCTGCCTAAGTGGCAGGATTGGTGGCTTGACAGCAACATACATGGAAAAAAATATTCATAGTGGAAGCTCCTAACAGGGCCCCCAGAGTGGGAGGGTTGTCATGTATGTGCATGGGGGTCCCTCCGGCCGCCGCCTTACCCACTCGTGGGCTCCGGCCAGGTCATCCACCCTCTTGCGAGACACCATTTGGAAAAGTGGTACTCCAGATGATGACTGCTTAGATAGTTAGCTGCCAGCTATCCTGGCTGCGGTTTACCTAAACAAGACTATATTGACCCTTATGCACCCTGTGTATGGTGATCCTGGGACTAAGGTGGACTGCTCCTTGATGAGGTCTTGGACCATATTCTGTTGATGGAATATGTCCAGGTCAGGGCTTTCACAGAGCAAATCTCAAGGTCACTCTTGGTGAGTCCCATATCCTGTAGACCACGTGCACTCTCCTTGCACCATCCTCCTCTCCAATTAAGAGTTAATGAAGAGGCGGATGTTCTGTGCTTCCCGGTATATTCCCTGACCTTTTGAAGGATCTCTGAGGTGCCGTACTTGTCGAACTTGCGCTGATGTGGACGGGAGAGTGGGAAGTTATCAGCAGAGTCCTGGGTGTCTAATATAAAGGCCTCATCACCTTTGCAAGCTATGATGTCAGGCTTACAGAAGGTCCCAGTATATGGACTTCACGTTCCACCTCTAAACCTCTTTGCCGTAGGCGGCCGGCTACGAACCGGGTGATATCGTCATAACGTTTCACCCTAGCCGCATGCGTCTTATAGCATGCCTGGGATATGTGGCCAGGGTCCCTGGTTTCTGGCAAGCATCGCAGAGACCAAAAGCCTCGGGTCTACCCCTAGCCGCTCTAGACGGAGTGGCTACAGCGTTTGCCCTAATCTGGATGACATGAGCAAAATCTCCTCCGCTTAGCAGATGGGTACCGGATGCGACCCACTTGTGGCAAGAAGGAACCTCACAAGAGGACGCAAGGCCGGCACTATCAACCATGCTACACAGTTTTGCTTTCCACCTTCGAGAGCGCTCAGTCGTTCTGTTAGAAGGGGTTCCGGCGGCCGTGGTCGGGTCTACCCATCGACGCATTCGTGCCTGGAACTCGGGTAGGAGAGCCGCTGTCACTACCACTGGATGCTCCAACTCTACCAACACCCCCAGCCGCTTGTTCTTCTGTAGGCCAGCGTGTTGCTGGAGACCCTTGCCAGCGTGTTGCTGGAGACCCTTGCCAGCGTGTTGCTGGAGACCCCTGCCAGCGTGTTGCTGGAGACCCCTGCCAGCGTGTTGCTGGAGACCCCTGCCGGGTCTCCAGCATGTTGCTGGAGACCCCCTGCCAGCGTGTTGCTGGAGACCCCTGCCAGCGTGTTGCTGGAGACCCCTGCCAGCGTGTTGCTGGAGACCCCTGCCAGCGTGTTGCTGGAGACCCCTGCCAGCGTGTTGCTGGAGACCCCTGCCAGCGTGTTGCTGGAGACCCCTGCCAGCATGTTGCTGGAGACCCCTGCCAGCGTGTTGCTGGAGACCCCTGCCAGCGTGTTTCTGGAGACCCCTGCCAGCGTGTTGCTGGAGACCCCTGCCAGCGTGTTGCTGGAGACCCCTGCCAGCGTGTTGCTGGAGACCCCTGCCAGCGTGTTGCTGGAGACCCCTGCCAGCGTGTTGCTGGAGACCCCTGCCAGCGTGTTGCTGGAGACCCCTGCCAGCGTGTTGCTGGAGACCCCTGCCAGCGTGTTGCTGGAGACCCCTGCCAGTGTTGCTGGAGAAGAAGTGGTGTTGTGGCACCGTGACGATACTGTGTAGGACTGGCCAATAACATACTGACAAAGGTGAACTAGCCGGGAAAGATTGCAGAATTTTATGGTGTCTTGTGCGAAAGTGACACCTTCAGTGTTATGTCTAGTTCATAGGTGTAAATATAATTAAGAAGTATCCTTGGTGATGGTTCTGTTTAGATTTGTTTACCTCATTTTCCTTTAGAGTGATTATTACGGCCAGTTGTTAATAACTTTATTTATTTATTTATTTATATACAAGAAGGTACATTGGGTTTGTGAGAATACATAGCATAGTACAGTATTTACACTCTTGTAAAGCCACTAGTACGCGCAGCGTTTCCGGCAGGTCCTTAATCTAACAGATAATTTTAAGTAGGTAAATTCTATCAGAATTAATAAAATGATAAATACATTGCAAGAAAAAAAATGAGATCAGAGAGATTAGTAAGTATATTAAAGCTCTGATTGACTACATTGACAGCTTGATTGGTAATTTAAACAAGATTAATAGACACCATACAGCAGATTGACAGCACATATAAGAAGACAGCAATGATAACAATGATAAAGATGTTCAGATTGGGTACATAAAGATTGGGAGATTGATTACATTGACAGCTTGATTGGTAATTTAAACAAGATTAATAGACACCATACTGCAGATTGACAGCACATATAAGAAGACAGAAATGATCATAATGATAAAGATGTTCAGATTGGGTACATAAAGATTGGGTGATTAGAACTAGCCAATGACTCGGGGCGGGATGGAGTAAGAAGAGGCACTAAGGCCCCATGTACAGTTTGATGATTAAAGAACCCGGTGACTGGCTACGTGAGGTCGTAACACCATATCATACACCCATTCTCAAGACCATTTCATGGTATTAGTGTTGTGTCCATCTGGCTATTTACAAAATCAAGAAGTGTTTGTCTAGAATCAATCCTACCCTACCCGGCCCAAGCCAACAACACAATTATAGCTAAATTTAACCAAATTTATCCCAGTTCAAGTCAATTGCACTACATTTATCCTAATTATACCAGATCAAAGCCAAATTATTAAATGAACCTAAGCACATCACATCCTGAGCTGAAGTTCAATGTTAGAGTTGTTAACGTCTACTTCCATCTTCCATCCCACCCAAGGCTACACCTGAGTTTTGTAACTATTTTTAGAAGCGAGTTGTTCTTACTGGGAATTTTCCTCATATTACCACAACTCAACCACCTGAAATCTAAGCATTAATTAAAATATATTCTTAGGAAAGTGTTGATTGTGTTTTGAGTTGTGGTTGAGTACTGTTATCTTACTGTGGGTTGGGTGTTTTGGTTGTGTGTGATAGTTATGTGGATTGTTGTTGTGTGTACTCACCTAGTTGTACTCACCTAGTTGTGCTTACGGGGGTGGAGCTTTGTCTCTTTGGTCCCGCCTCTCAACTGTCAATCAACTGGTGTACAGATTCCTGAGCCTACTGGGCTCTATCATATCTACATTTGGAACTGTGTATGGAGTCAACCTCCACCACATCACTGCCTAATGCATTGCATTTATTAACTACTCTGAGACTGAAAAATTCTTTCTAATGTCTCTGTAGCTCATCTGGGTACTAAGTTTCCACCTGTGTCCCCATGTTCGTGTCCCACCCGTGCTGAAGAGTTTGTCTTTTTCCACCCAGACAAAGGGGCCTCGTCCACCCAGACAAGGGGCCTCGTAGCCTGGTGGATAGCGCGCAGGACTCGTAATTCTGTGGCGCGGGTTCGATTCCCGCACGAGGCAGAAACAAATGGGCAAAGTTTCTTTCACCCTGAATGTCCCTGTTACCTAGCAGTAAATAGGTACCTGGGTGTTAGTCAGCTGTCACGGGCTGCTTCCTGGGGGTGGAGGCCTGGTCGAGGACCGGGCCGCGGGGACACTAAAAGCCCCGAAATCATCTCAAGATAACCCTGTCAATTTCCCTGATAATTTTGTAAGTGGTTATCAGGTCTCCACTTTTCTGTTTTCCAGGGACGTGAGGTTCAGCTCCTTTAGCCTTTCCTCGTAGCTCATTCCTCTCAGTTCCGGGACGAGCCTGGTGGCATACCGCTGAATCTTCTGTAAACTTTGTCCTGTGTTTAACTAGGTATGAACTCCAGGCTGGAGCTGCATATTCTAGGATTGGCCTGACATATGTGGTATACAGGGTCCTGAAGGATTCCTTCCACAAGTTTCTAAAGGCAATTTTTATGTTGGCCAGTCTAGCATAAGCTGCTGATGATATTCTTTTGATCTGGGCCTCTGAGGACAGGTTCGGTGTGATATCAACCCAAAGATCTGTCTCTCTGTTTGACTCTTGCAGGATATCACCTCCCAGATGGTACCTTGTGTTCAGCCTCCTGCTCCCTTCGTCTAATTTGATTACTTTACACTTTCCTGAGTTGAACTTTAGCAGCCATTTTCTAGACCATTCCTCCAGTTTCTCCAGTGGTGTGTTGTGGTTTGTGTGTTGATTTTGTGGTTGTGGGTTATAATTGTTTTTATATATTAGAGTTGTGTGTGTATTGTAGTTGTGTGTTGTGGTTGTGGTTGTGTGTGTTGTGGTTGTGTGTGTTGTGGTTGTGTGTGTTGTGGTTGTGTGTTGTGGTTGTGTGTGTTGTGGTTGTGTGTTGTGGTTGTGTGTGTTGTGGTTGTGTGTGTTGTGGTTGTGTGTGTTGTGGTTGTGTGTGTTGTGGTTGTGTGTGTTGTGGTTGTGTGTTGTGGTTGCGTGTGTTGAGGTTGTGTGTGTTGTGGTTGTGTGTGTTGTGGTTGTGTGTTGTGGTTGTGTGTGTTGTGGTTGTGTGTGTTGTGGTTGTGTGTGTTGTGGTTGTGTGTGTTGTGGTTGTGTGTTGTGGTTGTGTGTGTTGTGGTTGTGTGTGTTGTGGTTGTGTGTGTTGTGGTTGTGTGTTGTGGTTGTGTGTGTTGTGGTTGTGTGTGTTGTGGTTGTGTGTGTTGTGGTTGTGTGTTGTGGTTGTGTGTGTTGTCGTTGTGTGTGTTGTGGTTGTGTGTTGTGGTTGTGTGTGTTGTGGTTGTGTGTGCTATGGTTGTGTGTGTTGTGGTTGTGTGTGGTGTGGTTGTGTGTGGTGTGGTTGTGTGTGTTGTGGTTGTGTGTGTTGTGGTTGTGTGTGCTATGGTTGTGTGTGTTGTGGTTGTGTGTGTTGTGGTTGTGTGTGTTGTGGTTGTGTGTGTTGTGGTTGTGTGTGTTGTGGTTGTGTGTGTTGTGGTTGTGTGTGTTGTGGTTGTGTGTGTTGTGGTTGTGTGTGTTGTGGTTGTGTGTGTTGTGGTTGTGTGTGTTGTGGTTGTGTGTGTTGTGGTTGTGTGTTGTGGTTGTGTGTGTTGTGGTTGTGAGTGTTGTGGTTGTGTGTTGTGGTTGTGTGTTGTGGTTGTGTGTGTTGTGGTTGTGTGTGTTGTGGTTGTGTGTTGTGGTTGTGTGTGTTGTGGTTGTGTGTGGTGTGGTTGTGTGTGTTGTGGTTGTGTGTGTTGTGGTTGTGTGTGGTGTGGTTGTGTGTGTTGTGGTTGTGTGTGTTGTGGTTGTGTGTTGTGGTTGTGTGTGTTGTGGTTGTGAGTGTTGTGGTTGTGTGTTGTGGTTGTGAGTGTTGTGGTTGTGTGTTGTGGTTGTGAGTGTTGTGGTTGTGTGTGGTGTGGTTGTGTGTGTTGTGGTTGTGTGTGTTGTGGTTGTGTGTTGTGGTTGTGTGTGTTGTGGTTGTGTGTTGTGGTTGTGTGTTGTGGTTGTGTGTTGTGGTTGTTAGCAAGCATGTCTATAGTTGTACTCTGAAAACAACGTGAAACACGTAAATTATTACTGAAAGTCTTCCGTATTTGGATCATGTATATGCTGAAATATTATTATATATTTATTACTTAATAATTTTTAGTCGCTTTAATAAAACAGTTCCCAAAAAGATATGCATTTGATATTATTATGTTTTGCACCGTAAATAATTATAATAATATTATTAATAATAATATTAATAATAATAATAATGTTGAGAATATCGGTAAAAGCACATCAGAAGGATTCGATCCTGCTCACTTGGTACTCACAAGCAAAGGCCTTAGACCACTACACCACGTGCATGGGGGTCAATGCATGAACCCCTGACTGTACCTCACCTGGAAGCCTCAGGAACCCTAGAGGATTCAGTGGATTCCCATGTTGCATTGTTTTTAGTACGTCGTTGCGTGATGGTCTAGGACCCTAGCTTGGGAGCAAGTGCGAGGGTTCGAGTCCTTCTCATAGCTCCTACTAATATTCATAACGATACATCACGATAATGTGATTTCATTGTGCATTTGCGAATAATAATAATTGGTGATTCAAAAAATTTGCAAAAGCTAAGAGCTCATGTAGTGTTTGGGAGCCAAGTTGTATCATACCAGGGCGAACATTTCCCAACATTCGCCACACTTACGATTAATGACTCCGGGGAGGCACAAAATGTTCAGTATTGGAGTCAAAATTGCAAAATTTGTCAAAGGCTTCAAAACCGTTTTTCATATGCAAATAGCGAGTTCGCAGTTCTCTCATATATATATATATATATATATATATATATATATATATATATATATATATATATATATATATATATATATATATATATATATATACTAATATTAATGCTCAATTAATGCTAATTAATATATATTAATGCAATTAATATATATATTATATATATATATATATATATATATATATATATATATATATGTGTTTATATCACGAAAGTAAACACGTGATTAAAAATGTGACAATGTCAGACCACGAAGGAAAAATGAAACAGGAATTTCCTTAAGTACTTTCGTATATTTAATACATCTTCAGAAGGAGTGATTTTACAGATCGAGTGATGGGTATAAATAGGCAGGAGAGAATTGTGAAGTGAAATGAGGTACAATACGTGGACAGCGCAGACGGCCCATTGGCCCATCAGATGCAGCCAATTGGCCCATCTGATGTCGCACAATGGCCCATCTGATACAGCACACATACACAGGCACAATACATAGATAATTATAACAATAAAATGGTAAATATATACAATGAATTAGTGAGACAAATGCGTTCCAATGATCCTACTTAAATCGCCCTTTAAATGATCTATTAAAAATGGATCTAAGTTATATAGACCACTGCTAATATTCAAATTACTTTCTTTTGTGATCTGTATCAAAGCAGATTCAATTATGTTTCTGTTATAGGTGCTTTTACAATTTGTTATTGAAGAAGCCATCTCCCAATCAATTTGGTGAGCATTTTCTGACAAATGAACAAACAAAGCATTAGGCAATTGGCCATGTCTTACAGAGTATTTATGTTGCGATATTCTACATTTTAAATCTTTAGATGTTTGGCCAACATAGAACTTATTACATTCTTTACAAGGTATTTTATAAATGACACAATTATCACTACGAGGGCAGTTCCTAAATAATAGCTCACCAACAGTGTTTTCGTAGCTAAACATTACATCTATATTAAAAAGTTTCAAGGCCTTGACAATATTCTCAAACCCAGAGAAATATGGTAAACATAACACATTCTTTGGGCGAATCCTTTCACTGCATACATTATTATAATATGTATATGTATATATATATATATATATATATATATATATATATATATATATATATATATATATATATATATATATATATATATATATATATATATATTTTTAAATATGACCGAAAAAGTAAGATTAATAATTCAAACACGAATTTTCTCAATTTTTCTTATATTCTTTTTCACTGTTGATGGTAACTGAAAAATCAATTCTCCAAAATTCATTTTTATTTGTAGTCTGATGCGACACTTGAATGCGTTAAGTAAAACTTATTACATTTTCAAAGACTTTAGTTTACACACACACAACTATAACTGAACACAGTTTTAAAACAGCTTCGATTTTTATACCTGCATTTGGATGAGGTGATAAGTTACAACAGTTTGGGATGAGGTGAAAACAAACTTTCAACACAAGACAGAACACGAAACAATGGGTATAATATTTTGTAAGTTAAAGGGAAGAATGGAAGTAACTGCAAAGGGTTTATTGGCCCATATTTCTTGATGCTTCTATATTGGTGCGGAGTCTTGAAGTGGGTAGAATATAGATGTGCATTAATTGGCTGTTAATTGTTGGTGTCGACTTCTTAATGTGTAGTGCCTCACAGATATCTAGCCGCCTGCTATCGCTGTATCTATCGATGATTTCCGTGCTTTTTGTTAAGACTTCTCTGGTGATGGTTTGGTTGTGGGAAGAGATTATATGCTCCTTAATGGTGCCCTGTTGCTTATGCATCGTTAATCGCCTGGAAAGAGATGTTGTTGTCTTGCCTATATACTGAATTCTTTGAGACTTACAGTCCCTAAGTGGGCATTTGAAGGCATAGACGACATTAGTCTCTTTTAAAGCGTTCTGCTTTGTGTCTGGAGAGTTTCTCATGAGTAGGTTGGCAGTTTTCTTGGTTTTATAGTAGATCGTCAATTGTATCTTCTGATTTTTGTCTGTAGGGATAACGTTTCTATTAACAATATCTTTCAGGACCCTTTCCTCCGCTTTATGAGCTGTGGAAAAGAAGTTCCTGTAAAATAGTCTAATAGGGGGTACAGGTGTTGTGTTAGTTGTCTCTTCAGAGGTTGCATGGCGTTTCACCTTCCTTCTTATGATGTCTTCAACGAAACCATTGGAGAAGCCGTTGTTGACTAGGACCTGCCTTACCCTACAGAGTTCTTCATCGACTTGCTTCCATCCTGAGCTGTTGCTGAGAGCACGGTCGACATAAGCGTTAACGACACTCCTCTTGTCCCTGTCTGGGCAGTCACTGTTGGCATTGAGGCACATTCCTATGTTTGTTTCCTTAGTGTAGACTGCAGTGTGGAAACCTCCGCTCCTTTCCATGACTGTTAAATCTAGAAAGGGCAGCTTCTCATCCTTCTCCATCTCATAAGTGAAACGCAACACAGAATTCTGCTCAAATGCCTCCTTCAGCTCCTGAAGATGTCTGACATCCGGTACCTGTGTAAAAATGTCGTCAACATTTTTACAGCCCCAAGCCGACAGGGTTCTCTGTCGGCTTGGGGCGGTTTTTGATAAGGAGTTCGGAAATCTTCTTGGTTTAATTAATTAAACACCTGATTAATCTTTTTATGTAGATGGGAACTTCCTCGTATGGGCCAATAGGCCTTCCGCTGTTACCCCCCTTCTTATGTTCTCATGTTTCACCCCCCCCCATGTAACTCTTATGTATCCCCCCATATTTTCACCTTTATTGTCTTATCACCTGACCCAGTGCGGGTATAAATCAACCAGTCCTGAAAATTCTTTTCACTTGAGAATGAACCCATGGAGGTTCGAAACGTTGTGCAAATTGTATAAATAAGTGAGGCATGTTTAAAAGAAAACCTGCTGCCAGTATACACCAATATATATATATATATATATATATATATATATATATATATATATATATATATATATATATATATATATATATGTTTCATTGAATATGACCGCATATTCTGTATTTATTATTTTCTGGTTTAGGGCTTCTATCCCTCTAACTATTTTCTTAGCATCAGGGCTTAATTGGAATAGGAGTTCTCCAAAACTCATTTTCGTACTTTTAAGGTGAAGAAAAGAAGTGATTTACTATAGAGTGTATTACACTTATTTGTATAATTTACACGACGTTTCGAACCTCCATGGTTCATTCTCAAGTGAACAGATCTTACAATACTAGTTGATTTTATACCCGCATTAGGTCAGGTGATAATACAATGAAGGTGAAAAACATGGGGGGATACATAAGGGATAAACATAGGGGCTGCAGAAGGCTTATTGGCCCATACGAGGCATCTCCTATCTAAACACAAAGATTAATCCAGTGTAATTGGCCTGTTATGTTGGACATTGTCTTCTGTGTTGGCAAAATGTTTGCCAACACAGAAGACAATGTCCAACATATGATGCCCATACGAGGCATCTCCTATCTAAACACAAAGATTAATCCAGTGTAATTGGCCTGTTATGTTGGACATTGTCTTCTGTGTTGGCAAAATGTTTGCCAACACAGAAGACAATGTCCAACATAACAGGCCAATTACACTGGATTAATCTTTGTGTTTAGATAGGAGATGCCTCGTATGGGCCAATAAGCCTTCTGCAGCCCCTATGTTTATCCCTTATGTATCCCCCCATGTTTTTCACCTTCATTGTATTATCACCTGACCTAATGCGGGTATAAAATCAACTAGTATTGTAAGATCTGTTCACTTGAGAATGAACCATGGAGGTTCGAAACGTCGTGTAAATTATACAAATAAGTGTAATACACTCTATAGTAAATCACTTCTTTTCTTCACCTTAAAAGTACGAAAATGAGTTTTGGAGAACTCCTATTCCAATTAAGCCCTGATGCTAAGAAAATAGTTAGAGGGATAGAAGCCCTAAACCAGAAAATAATAAATACAGAATATGCGGTCATATTCAATGAAACATGTTTGAAAGAAAACCTGCTGCCAGTATACACCAATATATATATATATATATATATATATATATATATATATATATATATATATATATATATATATATATATATATATATATATATATGTCGTACCTAGTAGCCAGAACGCACTTCTCAGCCTACTATGCAAGGCCCGATTTGCCCAATAAGCCAAGTTTTCCTGAATTTATATATTTTCTCAAAAATTTTTCTTATGAAATGATAAAGCTACCCATTTCATTATGTATGAGGTCAATTTTTTTTTATTGGAGTTAAAATTAACGTAGATATATGACCGAACCTACCCAACCCTACCTAACCTAACCTAACCTATCTTTATAGGTTAGGTTAGGTTAGGTAGCCAAAAAAGTTAGGTTAGGTTAGGTAGTTAGGTTATGTTGCTATTACATGCAAAAGATGGCGCTATTTAAAAAAAAAAATGTTTTTACCTGTCACAGGTGTGTCATCTATATAGTAGGTACATTAAAGCACCTGCATATTTGAATGGAACGTTGTGTTACAGTTTCAAAGAAACAGGTGAAGAACTTTAGGTGATAAATGCGCGTGTTGCTCCTATGTCCAACAGATGGCACTGTTTTTCTAAAAAAGTAAGTTTTTTCCCTGTCACAGGTGAGGCATGTATATAGTAGGTACATAAAAATACGCGCCTATTCGAATGCAACATTGTGTCAAAATTTCAAAGGAAACGGTAAAGAGGTTTCAAAGATTTCTCTCACATGAAAAACACATGAAAAACACAGTTTTTCAAAAAAGCATGTTTTTTTCCGTCACAAACATCAATATAGAATGTATATAAAAACCCGCTCGGATGCGAATGGAATATTGTGTGAAAATTTCAAAGCAATCGATAATGATTTTGAACAAACGAACATTTCCATTTTTATTTGTATAGATGAAACAGAGCTAAAATGGTCCCCAAGTCCCCTCTCCGACTACACAGTACTCAAACCATTTCACCAGCGACCACTCAGAACCTTCCTCACTACCATTAATCAGAAATATTTAGTTTTCACTGAACAAAAGTGGCAGGTAAGAAACACACCTAGGCAATGTTTTTAGTCAGATGGAGGCGACCAAATAGGTGGGTGGCATCACGCGACGCTCTTGTGTCATCTATATAATGAGCGCCGGAGTACCGGACGCGTCTCAATTGTGGCTGGAGTTCGAAGGTTTAATTACATGTGATTATCCCGTATCTTACACTCAATTGGCTGGTCGGTGTTAGGAGAGTGTGGCTTGAAGCTCCCCGTGTGAGGCGGTGTTGTTGGGCCCGTGTGAGGGAGAGCTGGTGAGGCCCTCCATCAGTGGCAGGGTTAGTGTGGCCTCACACTTGATAGAAGGTTATTATGACCACGGAAATAGCTATGTGGCGTTAGCCTTAATGGTTGTCACAAGAGCTTACCGACCAACCTGCAGGTATACCTTAACCTGAACATAGTACAGGTTAAGGTCAACTCTGTGTATATACACTGATATAAGTGCTTTATCTAAACATATATACACTATTTATCTAAAACATATATATATAGAGCGTGTATATAATTTTGTTGATGTAATAATACTTCTGGGCTTCATAGGGAGACACAATATTAACGGCGTTAAAAGGTTGTAATTATGTCGTAATGGAAAATTCCTGCATGTTCTAATTAAACATAGCTTGTAGGACCGAGCTTCAGCTCTCGTGCCCCGCCTCTCCAACTGTTGGATGTCTTATGCCATGACACGCGACCCATTGGTGCTTGGCGTACCAACACTTACTGCTACTTATCAAAGTCAACTTCATTGATCTTCATGTACTTACTCTCAGGCCTTGTACTGTGCAGGAGCCTCACCTCATCCCTCTGGTCCTCCGCCTCTCTCTTCAAGGACCAGACTGTCTCCAAGGACCCGTCTGTCTTCAAGGACCAGACTGTCTCCAAGGACCAGTCTGTCTTCAAGGACCAGTCTGTCTTCAAGTAGCAGTCTGTCTTCAAGTAGCAGTCTGTCTTCAAGTAGCAGTCTGTCTTCAAGGACCAAACTGTGTCTTCAAGGACCAGCCAGTCTTCAAGGACCAGTTTGTCTTCAAGGACCAGTCTGTCTCCAAGTACCAGTCTGTTTTCAAGGGCCAGTCTGTCTACAAGGACCAAACTGTGTCTTCAAGGACCAGTCAGTCTTCAAGGACCAGTCTGTCTTAAAGGACCAGTCTGTGTCTTCAAGGACCAATCTATCTTCAAGGACCAGTCTGTCTTCAAGGACCAGTCTGTCTTCAAGGACCAGTCTGTCTTCACGGACCAGTCTGTGTCTTCAAGGACCAGTCTGTCTTCAAGGACCAGTCTGTCTTCAAGGACCAGTTTGTCTTCAAGGACCAGTCTGTCTTCAAGGACCAGTCTGTCTTCAAGGACCAGTCTATCTTCAAGGACCAGTCTGTCTTCAAGGTCCAGTCTATCTTCAAGGTCCAGTCTATCTTCAAGGTCCAGTCTGTCTTCAAGGTCCAGTCTGTCTTCAAGGGCCAGTCTCTCTTCAAGGACCAATCTGTCTTCAAGGACCAGTCTATCTTCAAGGACCAGTCTGCCTTCAAGGACCAGTCTGTCTTCAAGGACCAGTCTGTCTTCAAGGACCAGTCTGTCTTCAAGGACCAGTCTGTCTTCAAGGACGTCCACACATACGTCAACGGTCAATATAACTACCAAAATGTTGGTGATAACCCCCGGCGAACTTGAATGCGTGTTATCAACTGTGTTTCTCATACCTTCACGTGTTATTAGGGATCACTCTGCTCCCTGGCACACCTCCCCACGTGGTCTATAGTGTCCCTCAATGTGGTCTTATCTCCGCTCTTCTCATTCTATGAACAACCACATCACTTCCCCTTATACAGCTGCTGCCGCGCTACCATTCCTGTGAGGTGTTTACTCTCAACCCCAGCTGTTTACACTCAACCCCAGCTGTTTACACTCAACCCCAGCTGTTTACACTCAACCCCAGCTGTTTACACTCAACCCCAGCTGTTTACACTCAACCCCAGCTGTTTACTCTCAACCCCAGCTGTTTACACTCAACCCCAGCTGTTTACACTCAACCCCAGCTGTTTACACTCAACCCCAGCTGTTTACACTCAACCCCAGCTGTTTACTCTCAACCCCAGCTGTTTACACTCAACCCCAGCTGTTTACACTCAACCCCAGCTGTTTACACTCAACCCCAGCTGTTTACACTCAACCCCAGCTGTTTACTCTCAACCCCAGCTGTTTACACTCAACCCCAGCTGTTTACACTCAACCCCAGCTGTTTACTCTCAACCCCAGCTGTTTACACTCAACCCCAGCTGTTTACACTCAACCCCAGCTGTTTACTCTCAACCCCAGCTGTTTACACTCAACCCCAGCTGTTTACTCTCAACCCCAGCTGTTTACTCTCAACCCCAGCTGTTTACTCTCAACCCCAGCTGTTTACACTATACCCCAGCTGTTCACACTCAACCCCAGCTGTTTACACTACACCCCAGCTGTTTACACTCAACCCCAGCTGTTTACTCTCAACCCCAGCTGTTTACTCTCAACCCCAGATGTTTACTCTCAACCCCAGCTGTTTACACTATACCCCAGCTGTTCACACTCAACCCCAGCTGTTTACACTACACCCCAGCTGTTCACACTCAACCCCAGCTGTTTACACTCAACCCCAGCTGTTTACACTCAACCCCAGCTGTTTACTCTCAACCCCAGCTGTTTACACTCAACCCCAGCTGTTTACTCTCAACCCCAGCTGTTTACACTCAACCCCAGCTGTTTACTCTCAACCCCAGCTGTTTACTCTCAACCCCAGCTGTTTACTCTCAACCCCAGCTGTTTACACTATACCCCAGCTGTTCACACTCAACCCCAGCTGTTTACACTACACCCCAGCTGTTTACACTCAACCCAGCTGTTTACACTCAACCCCAGCTGTTTACACTCAACCCCAGCTGTTTACACACAACCCCAGCTGTTTACTCTCAACCCCAGCTGTTTACACTCAACCCCAGCTGTTTACTCTCAACCACAGCTGTTTACACTCAACCCCAGCTGTTTACTCTCAACCCCAGCTGTTTACACTCAACCCCAGCTGTTTACTCTCAACCCCAGCTGTTTACTCTCAACCCCAGCTGTTTACTCTCAACCCCAGCTGTTTACACTCAACCCCAGCTGTTTACTCTCAACCTCAGCTGTTTACTCTCAACCCCAGCTGTTTACACTCAACCCCAGCTGTTTACTCTCAACCCCAGCTGTTTACTCTCAACCCCAGCTGCTTACTCTCAACCCCAGCTGTTTACACTCCACTACCACTCCACAGCACCACTACCACCAGTCTGTGACAACACCACTACCACCAATCTGTGACAACACCCACTACCACCAGTCTGTGACAACACCACTACCACCAGTCTGTGACAACACCCACTACCACCAGTCTGTGACAACACCACTACCACCAGTCTGTGACAACACCACTACCACCAGTCTGTGACAACACCACTACCACCAGTCTGTGACAACACCACTACCACCAGTCTGTGACAACACCACTACCACCAGTCTGTGACAACACCACTACCACCAGTCTGTGACAACACCACTACCACCAGTCTGTGACAACACCACTACCACCAGTCTGTGACAACACCCACTACCACCAGTCTGTGACAACACCACTACCACCAGACTGTGACAACACCCACTACCACCAGTCTGTGACAACACCACTACTAATTACATTTTTACATTACATTTTTTTTACATTACTAATTACCACTACTACTACAATAAATATTGTATTTATATAAGCCCCTAGGTTTAAGTCACCATCAGTGACGTCACGAATCAGATCTAACTTTTAAAGCGGAGTGACCGGCGGTCATAGGTCAGCAGGGGTTGACAGGTCTACTATTTCTCAAAGTTTTAATAACCATTTTTGTGATCGGGAACAGCTCTGCCGTTAGATGTTTGTAATTTAATTCAGTAAAATAATTCAACCAGTTTGGATCAATTAAGTACAACAGAGGTTAATTGTTATAACTTAAACCTGGCTAGTAACTGGGTAAAACTTTGACTAGGCGGAAGGATACAAGGTTCTAGTCTGGGCTAGGCCAGACGAGGACAAATCAGTGTGGTCACGGAAGCAGCTGGGATAAGAGGTCAACATCTTACCTCTCCCCAAGACCAGCCCCAACACCTAGAGCTGTGGTCGCCCAAGGTATAGTTGCTATTGTTAATTATAGGGATAGTCTTCTCATTTGCCACTCAGGTCAAGTAGGGAGTGTTAAAGTGATAGGGAGTGAACCTATTTAGATTTTGTTTTAGTTTTCTTTTAATAAATTTAATTTGTTATTAATTTGCATTTTATTGTTTCCATGTGTTTTATGTGTATACTTGTCCTGGTCACGTGAATTGTCCTTTCCACCTGGTCCTCGAACACTCCCTTTATAACAAGATTAACCGGCCCCGCTCTTTTAATTACTCTATATGGTCCTCGCCACCTCGGAGCTAGTTTCCTGCTCTGATTGGCGGGCGCAGCCTCATTCACTCTCAATACGAGGCTTCCTTCCTTCAACTCAAGAGGGCGCACTTTCTTGTCATAAAAATGAGCATACCGAGTCCGTGCCTTCTTGGACGCTTCAGCTGCAATATTCCATGCATTTCTCATTTTACCCAGGACCTCTGAAGGATAGTCCTCCCCGTATGCAACATTATGTCTGTTAAGCAGACCTGACGGGAAATTGCATGAATTACCAGTAAACAAATGAAGTGGTTGGGTGTTAATTGATTGGTGGATGGCAGTATTCAAGGCGAACTGAACATAGGGTAGGTGTTCATCCCAGGTGTTTGCATCATGTTCAGCAAGGATTGCAAGCATATCCTTGACTGAACGATTAGTCCGTTCCGTCATTCCGTTTGCTTGTGGGTGGTAGGCCGTTGTAAAAGCCGAAGTTGTCTCTAAAATCTTACAAACTTCTCTAAATATATTCCCATTGAATTCTTGACCCCGGTCAGAGACTAAAACTTTAGGAGGTCCGAATACAGTAACGAACCTACGCAAGAACGCATCTGCAACCGTACGAGAATCCTTCTGAGGTAATGCAACTAGTGTAGTGTATCTAGACAGATGGTCAACTAGCACCAACACGTATCTGTTACCCGCATGACTGTGGTGTAAATCAATCAGATCGGCCCCCACACGATCTAACGGTTCACGAATTTCAGGGAATTCCTGAAGTGGGGCTTGTACCTTAAGGGTACCTTTCCTCCTCTGGCAACGAGGGCACGACTTCACGAAATTGATTACCTCAGAAAGTAATCCTGGAAAATAAAATAGAGACTTTGCTTTTAAGTGCGTTTTAAAGATCCCCGGATGCCCTGCAATTTTTGAAGCATGCGCAAGCTTTAACGCTGATGACCGCAACGCGTCCGGAATAACTAGCTGAAATACTGCCCTATCATTCTGGCTATTGACATAATACAGGACGCCCTGTTTCATCTCAAAATCATGTATAGGTAAATTCTTTTTCTTTTTGGGGTATTTTCCTCCCTCTAAATACTCAATAATCTCTTTCCATCTAGGCTCGCTCATCTGGTATTCTCTCATTTTATCTGATGGAATGGTTTCAATGTTTTCATTAATTTGAACTGCCGCTATATTTCTACTTAGCGTATCTGGCACAACATGTGCTGGACCAGGCTTGTACAAGATCTGGAATGAGTGGGCCGAAAGTTCGTGAGACCAGCGTGACATTCGTGGGCATTTCGTTCGCTTTTTAAATATATGTGTTAACGCTCGATGGTCTGTGTAGATTACAAAATGCCGCTGAAATAGGTAAGGCTCGAAATACCTAACTGATTCTACTACTGCCAGTGCCTCCCGATCCGTAGCTGAATAGCGAACTTCAGGTCCTTTGACCTTCCTACTGAAATAGGCTACTGGATGGGGTAAATTATCTGCGTCTCGCTGAATTAAGCACCCGCCAATAGCAATACCGCTGGCGTCAGTGTGCACTTCCCACTCTTTCTCAAAATCAGGAATAGCCAATACCGGTGTCGTGATTAGTTGGTCTTTCAGTTTGCGATAGGCCTCGTCATGTTCTGATTTCCACACAAACTTCGCATTTTTCTTTGTCAGATCAGTCAGGGGTGCTGAAATGCCAGCGAAACCTTCAATGTGACGACGAAAATATCCGGCCGCCCCCAAAAACCTACGCACGTCCTTTGCTGTCCTTGGAGTAGGCATGTCAGCAATGGCGCGGCAAGAATCTGGGTCAGGTCGGATACCGTCTGGGCACACCTGGAACCCCAGAAATTTGAATTTCTGAGCCGCCAAGGTGCACTTCTGAACATTCAGCCTGAAACCTGCCTGATCTAACAATTTCAAAGTCTCAGTCAAGTCCTGTAGGTGTTCCTCAAACGTCCTGGAATATATCACAACATCATCCAGGTACGCTAAAGAATGCCTACCCAGTACCGGACTAAGGATAAAGTTGATGGCCCTCTGAAACGACGAAGGCGCTGTCTTCAAACCAAACGGCATCCTACGGAATTGATAAGTGTGCCTACCATCCGAGAATGCTGTTTTTTCCCTATCCTGTTCTGCCACCGGAATCGCCCAATACGCCGATTTTGCGTCAAGAGTTGAGAAATACTTAGCAGCACCAAATTGATCTATTATCTCCTGTATTCGGGGCAACGGATACACATCACCCTTAGTTAGTTCGTTCACCTTCCGGTAGTCAACACAGAAACGATAACTACCGTCCGGTTTCCGAACTAGCACAACAGGAGAGAGCCACGGTGACGTACTAGGCTCTATCACGCCCTGTCTCAACATTTTTTGGCACTCCTCCCTGATAATGTTCTTTGCCTGTTCCGGCAACCTCCACTGTCTTGTGGTCACCAGTTGGAATGGTGTGCTCGATCTTATCAAGGAGACCAATCTGGTCATCCTCTGTCGCAAACAATTTCGGGAATTTTCGTAAAACTCCTCTCAGTGCCTTCCTATCCGCCTGTGCAACATGTTGCAAATCAAGTGCTGAAATTAATTTTTCCACTTCCTCTACATTCTGTGCAACATTTCTCGTTTCGTATTGTACTTTGGATGGTGTTTTAGTGTTCAACATATTCAGTGCACTACATTGTGCAGTGACGGCTGGCGTCTCAGCTGACTCATGGTGAAAGATTTCTGTGTCCTCCACCATGGTTCCCTGAGACACCCTATCACCTGCCCTGAAGCGAAAAGTCTTATGTGAAAGATTGACAACTGGAATGAGTGCACCTTTATCGAGCACTACAACTAAGTGATGAGGAATTAATAACCTATCACATCTCCCAGCCACCTGAAGGGTGGTACCTGGTTGTATGTGACGTCCCACGGCTACTTTAATATATTTAACAGAATGTGGTGGGCAACTCTGTTTGGTCAATGCATGCAATGCGCATGACCTCTTAACTGTGTCTGGAAGAGACTTAAAAATCAATTTTGGAAAGTGCGCATTATATTTCAGCTTCCTCTTAATTGAAGCTACAACTGGAGGATGGTCGATCATCTCCACTGGGTAGGAAGTCTGTCCCAACTGCAACCTGCAGTTCCTAGCCCCTTTTTGAGCAGACAAGGAATAATCAAATCGCGACAGAAAATCAGTTCCCATTAAGATGTGACCAGGAAAATCAAGGTTCTCTACGATCGTACATGTGTGAGGCTGCAATTCCCCATCAATCTCAAAATTAACTGTACCTTGACCTACGATCTCAATCTTTTCCCCATTGACTGCTGTTAATGTCTTTGCGCAACGTTGAAGACGTGCATACTTAAAATTGCTGAAGGCTGACTTTTTAATTACCGTCGCCTGGCTTCCTGTATCAACAAAAGCTGTCAATCTCACACCTTCCACTTTCACCTCAAAAGTAGGCCTGCCATCACTAGGAGCCTGCTTTCATGCTTTCGTAGGAGTGACTTCGCAATCCCTCTGTATATGCCCGCGCTTCCAGCAGGAGTAACACCTCCGCGGATCTCTGTTGGTACCCCGCGCAGGGTGGCTCGAACTTGCAGCTGAGGGCTGCTTCCCGCCTGATGAACCCGCGCCACAGTTCCTCGGCTTGGCTCCCTCGCCTTTACTTAACGCCTCTACGTATGGCGACAACTGAGTGCCCGGCGTCTCCGTGCGCATCTGCCTGTCTAAGGCTGTGGCGGCCTGGGGTTGGGGTGTGGATGGAGGTTGGGGTTGAGGTATGGTGTGGGTGGCCTTGGGTTGGGGTGTGGATTGAGGTTGGGGTTGAGGTATGGTGTGGGTGACCTCAGGCTGGGGTGTGGATTGAGGTTGGGGTGGGTATGGGGTGGCCTGGGGCTGGAATGGGTATGGGTATGGGTATGGGGTGGCCTGGGGTTGGAATGGGTATGGGTATGGGGTGGCCTGGGGTTGGAATGGGTATGGGTATGGGGTGGCCTGGAGTTGGAATGGATATGGGTATGGGGTGGCCTGGGGTTGGAATGGGTATGGAGTGGCCTGGGGTTGGGGGAAGGGTTGGTATGGGAATTGAGGATGGGGTTGGGGTTGTTGTAGTGACGGATGAGGTGTACCTAGGTGGTCCCCAGTGGTGTCGGAAGAGGTGCTGTCCTCTACATTAAGCCAATAAACATTAATTGTAAGCCTCATTCGGAGGATGAGGCTTACTTTTATCTCGAGTCACTTAAGAGGGATGACCGAAGCACTGTCAAGGATTTCGGGTCAATATTAAAGAGAAGGGTTGACGACCTCACTAAGGAACTGGGGTTCGATTCGAGTCAGGCAGAGCAATTCGCTAAAGAGTTGTTCTGCAAAACGTTACCTTCCGATATGGGGCCATTGTTCCTTGCGGGGAGAGCGGGTGTGAGTTATGAAGACCTAGTCCAACAGGCCGCCACAGCCCTAGACAGGCAGACGCGCGCAGGGACATCGGGCACTCAGTTGTCGCCATACGTAGAGGCGGTAAGTAAAGGCGAGGGAGCCAAGCCGAGTCACTGTGGCGCGGGTTCATCAAGCGGGAGGCAGCCCTCAGCGGCAAGTTCGAGCCACCCTGCGCGGGGTAACAACAGGGATCCGCGTAGGTGTTACTCCTGCGGGATGCGTGGGCACATACAGAGGGACTGTAAAGTCACTATTACGAGAGCATGAAAGCAGTCTCCTAGTGATGGTAGGCCTACTTTTGAGGTGAAAGTGGAAGGTGTGAGATTGACAGCTTTTGTTGATACAGGAAGCCAGGCAACGGTAATTAAAAAGTCAGCCTTCAGCAATTTTAAGTATACACGTCTTCAACGTTGCGCAAAGACATTAACAGCAGTCAATGGGGAAAAGATTGAGATCGTAGGTCAAGGTACAGTTAATTTTGAGATTGATGGGGAATTGCAGCCTCACACATGTACGATCGTAGAGAACCTTGATTTTCCTGGTCACATCTTAATGGGAACTGATTTTCTGTCGCGATTTGATTATTCCTTGTCTGCTCAAAAAGGGGCTAGGAACTGCAGGTTGCAGTTGGGACAGACTTCCTACCCAGTGGAGATGATCGACCATCCCCCAGTTGTAGCTTCAATTAAACGGAAGCTGAAATATAATGCGCACTTTCCAAAATTGATTTTTAAGTCTCTTCCAGACACAGTTAAGAGGTCATGCGCCTTGCATGCATTGACCAAACAGAGTTGCCCACCACATTCTGTTAAATTTATTAAAGTAGCCGTGGGACGTCACATACAACCAGGTACCACCCTTCAGGTGGCTGGGAGATGTGATAGTTTATTAATTCCTCATCACTTAGTTGTAGTGCTCGATAAAGGGGCACTCATTCCAGTTGTCAATCTTTCACATAAGACTTTTCGCTTCAGGGCAGGTGATAGGGTATCTCAGGGAACCATGGTGGAGGACACAGAAATCTTTCACCATGAGTCAGCTGAGACGCCAGCCGTCACTGCACAATGTAGTGCACTGAATATGTTGAAAACTAAAACACCATCCAAAGTACAATACGAGACGAGAAATGTTGCACAGAATGTTGAGGAAGTGGAAAAATTAATTTCAGCACTTGATTTGCAACATGTTGCACCGGCAGATAGGAAGGCACTGAGAGGAGTTTTACGAAAATTCCCGAAATTGTTTGCGACAGAGGATGACCAGATTGGTCTCCTTGATAAGATCGAGCACACCATTCCAACTGGTGATCATTTGCCTGTGTACACGAGACAGTGGAGGTTGCCGGAACAGGCAAAGAACATTATCAGGGAGGAGTGCCAGAAAATGTTGAGACAGGGCGTGATAGAGCCTAGTACGTCACCGTGGCTCTCTCCTGTTGTACTAGTTCGGAAACCGGACGGTAGTTATCGTTTCTGTGTTGACTACCGGAAGGTGAACGAACTAACTAAGGGTGATGTGTATCCGTTGCCCCGAATACAGGAGATAATAGATCAATTTGGTGCTGCTAAGTATTTCTCAACTCTTGACGCAAAATCGGCGTATTGGGCGATTCCGGTGGCAGAACAGGATAGGGAAAAAACAGCATTCTCGGATGGTAGGCACACTTATCAATTCCGTAGGATGCCGTTTGGTTTGAAGACAGCGCCTTCGTCGTTTCAGAGGGCCATCAACTTTATCCTTAGTCCGGTACTGGGTAGGCATTCTTTAGCGTACCTGGATGATGTTGTGATATATTCCAGGACGTTTGAGGAACACCTACAGGACTTGACTGAGACTTTGAAGTTGTTAGATCAGGCAGGTTTCAGGCTGAATGTTCAGAAGTGCACCTTGGCGGCTCAGAAATTCAAATTTCTGGGGTTCCAGGTGTGCCCAGACGGTATCCGACCTGACCCAGATTCTTGCCGCGCCATTGCTGACATGCCTACTCCAAGGACAGCAAAGGACGTGCGTAGGTTTTTGGGGGCGGCCGGATATTTTCGTCGTCACATTGAAGGTTTCGCTGGCATTTCAGCACCCCTGACTGATCTGACAAAGAAAAATGCGAAGTTTGTGTGGAAATCAGAACATGACGAGGCCTATCGCAAACTGAAAGACCAACTAATCACGACACCGGTATTGGCTATTCCTGATTTTGAGAAAGAGTGGGAAGTGCACACTGACGCCAGCGGTATTGCTATTGGCGGGTGCTTAATTCAGCGAGACGCAGATAATTTACCCCATCCAGTAGCCTATTTCAGTAGGAAGGTCAAAGGACCTGAAGTTCGTTATTCAGCTACGGATCGGGAGGCACTGGCAGTAGTAGAATCAGTTAGGTATTTCGAGCCTTACCTATTTCAGCGGCATTTTGTAATCTACACAGACCATCGAGCGTTAACACATATATTTAAAAAGCGAACGAAATGCCCACGAATGTCACGCTGGTCTCACGAACTTTCGGCCCACTCATTCCAGATTTTGTACAAGCCTGGTCCAGCCCATGTTGTGCCAGATACGCTAAGTAGAAATATAGCGGCAGTTCAAATTAATGAAAACATTGAAACCATTCCATCAGATAAAATGAGAGAATACCAGATGAGCGAGCCTAGATGGAAAGAGATTATTGAGTATTTAGAGGGAGGAAAATACCCCAAAAAGAAAAAGAATTTACCTATACATGATTTTGAAATGAAACAGGACGTCCTGTATTATGTTAATAGCCAGAATGATAGGGCAGTATTTCAGCTAGTTATTCCGGACGCGTTGCGGTCATCAGCGTTAAAGCTTGCGCATGCTTCAAAAATTGCAGGGCATCCGGGGATCTTTAAAACGCACTTAAAAGCAAAGTCTCTATTTTATTTTCCAGGATTACTTTCTGAGGTAATCAATTTCGTGAAGTCGTGCCCTCGTTGCCAGAGGAGGAAAGGTACCCTTAAGGTACAAGCCCCACTTCAGGAATTTCCTGAAATTCGTGAACCGTTAGATCGTGTGGGGGCCGATCTGATTGATTTACACCACAGTCATTCAGGTAACAGATATGTGTTGGTGCTAGTTGACCATCTGTCTAGATACACTACACTAGTTGCATTACCTCAGAAGGATTCTCGTACGGTTGCAGATGCGTTCTTGCGTAGGTTCGTTACTGTATTCGGACCTCCTAAAGTTTTAGTCTCTGACCGGGGTCAAGAATTCAATGGGAATATATTTAGAGAAGTTTGTAAGATTTTAGAGACAACTTCGGCTTTTACAACAGCCTACCACCCACAAGCAAACGGAATGACGGAACGGACTAATCGTTCAGTCAAGGATATGCTTGCAATCCTTGCTGAACATGATGCAAACACCTGGGATGAACACCTACCCTATGTTCAGTTCGCCTTGAATACTGCCATCCACCAATCAATTAACACCCAACCACTTCATTTGTTTACTGGTAATTCATGCAATTTCCCGTCAGGTCTGCTTAACAGACATAATGTTGCATACGGGGAGGACTATCCTTCAGAGGTCCTTGGAAAAATGAGAAATGCATGGAATATTGCAGCTGAAGCGTCCAAGAAGGCACGGACTCGGTATGCTCATTTTTATGACAAGAAAGTGCGCCCTCTTGAGTTGACGGAAGGAAGCCTCGTATTGAGAGTGAATGAGGCTGCGCCCGCCAATCAGAGCAGGAAACTAGCTCCGAGGTGGCGAGGACCCTATAGAGTAATTAAAAGGGCGGGGCCGGTTAATCTTGTTATAAAAGGAGTGTTCGAGGACCAGGTGGAAAGGACAATTCACGTGAATAAATTGAAACATTATCATGCTAGAGAGGAATTAGAACTGCCTTCAGCGGGTCTAGTTCCTGACTCAGCAGTGCTGACTCATGGCTTCACCGACGAGTCAGAAGATGAGGATGACCCTCTGTCATCGCTCATCAGTAGTCAGGTGCAGTCTCGCCACCCTATGGTGACGAGATCTCGCGCTGTACAGTAAAGTAACTTCCTTAGTTAGTATAATTTAGTATTGATTAGATTTTCCTGTAAAGGCAATGAGATGTACTATGTCTATACTTAACTCAGGTAGCAACTTTTACCGTGCTCTGGGGTTCCACCTCCACCAAACCCAGAGTATATCTATGCTTCCGCTGTGTTGTGGCTGTCTGTTCCCAGGTCTGATTGGTACACCGACCCAGTTGTTCCAGCCACACGTGAACCCTTGTCTGTAAAGACCGAGGGGGGAGGCACGTTACACAAAGCCCTCCCCCCACCAGACCCAGTAACCCATACATCAGTTACTTTGGGGATGAGTGACTGTCCAAGAGTCACCCGGCCGACGCCTCACGTCACTAACGAGGTTGTCAGGGCCAGCGAGCTGTCCACATTATAGCAGTCACCGGAGGTGCCATACAACGCCGGGGTAGCTGTCTCGAGATCACCACTACCCACCTGCTGCGTCATCAAGACTGCAGCCATTCCAGCAGTGTTGGAGGAGAGGTCAAGAAATGGAAGCACGTAGCAGTACTCAAGAATTTCGCCGGAAGATTAATGATTACGTCATCTGAAGTAACAAGAAAGCAGAAGTAAGGCGGTCACAGGTGGAAGGCACGGTTTCCCTACAGAGTACCGGGACTCGCCAATAGAAGGTCGCAAAATTGTCTCCTTTGGCCTAAAGTCGGCGGTACGAGGGTATACACAGTTGGTGTTTACGGCCTAGTAACCTGGGGACATCAAGAAACGCCTGAGATGACGTGAGCAATGATGGAAGACGAGATTCACCTGTTCTGCAAACAAGCAACCCGCCTCTACGACCTTCTAACATCACTCCTGCTAAGAGACACCGTTGGTACATCCAGTTCTGCTCTGCTGTGGTCATCTGCGACAAGTTTAACATCAAGACTACCGTGTGAACTGTGATTGATACGAAGGCGTGTGGACTGTCGAGAGCAAGATTAATGGCCGAAGTAACAGTATTCTACAGCTGTCACTTGGCACTCCGCTCTACTACACTCTGTCGTCATTCAGGAGTACCGGATGGGAGTACAAGAGGACCAGGTATTGATGTCTACACATGGGGAGAAGCAAGATCGACACCGTCATCGTCAGCGACTACATTCAGCATCCAGCAGCATCGATTTTTTTTTTTTCGATTACTCAATATGAACAATTGATACAAACAACAAAGTGGCTCTGAACATCTGTGTAAAGAACATCTGGACACTTTTGTTTAAATGTTGAAAAACAGATTTAGAATCAATACTTTATAAATGTTGAAAAACAGATTTAAAATAATAATTCTGGTATAATATATGAATTTTACTCTATGAATTGGTCAGTAATCAAAATCGAAGCCCCTGTGTAATTGTCTCAGCCCAGAACAAACGGTTATGGAAAATTATGTTGTGCTATTTTTTTCAGAATGTTTGAACACAGGAGAGGCGGACCAATATAAACATTGACACTTCTAGTGAGTGAGAACACTTGGCTGTACAGTCAGCCGTAACCTGTGATATAGTATAGGAATTTTTATTTTTAGATACATGTAATAAACGTTAGGTGTGTTCCTTGATGGGGAGTGGTTAGTACACGGATGTGAACTTGATAGTTCCGTAGTACGCTCCCGGATGACTGAAAGTTCAGTCTGAACTTATAACTTTAATGTTTGTTTGAGCACGGTGTGGCCGGCTCTAGAGGACACATGGACTTGGCTAGTGAAGAGCCAAGAGAGTTTAATAGCTAGTTTTTGATGGTAGAGTAGGGACATGTTATTTAGCTATGTCAGTAAGGATAGGATGTATGTTTCCTGATATTGGAGGATTGCTGTCAGTTGACAGCTGAGAAATTTATGAAATATGAACATGTTCATTATGATGTTGGACTATTATTTGTCAAATTTTATTAGTTAGGTTAGCTTTTGTTTGTGGCATGAGTTGAATTGTGGGTTTGGATACTAAACCTCGTGAATTTTAACAAATTAACAAGGTTTACTAAGTGCTTGTGCGGGGGGGGTTGTAACAAACTAGGCTGTTGTAAGAATTATCCAGAGTGGTTTATCGACAAAAGAGAATGGGAAGCTGAGCCGCATGGTGACCTGACCCCAGGGGAATTCGCGGTGGAAATAACCGACGCTTTGTTCATATCTGCGTAAATGAATCATCCTATAGTATTCAGTAATTTAGAGAAAATTAGCCTTTATTCATTTTGCATTAAAATTGTATTGTATAATAGTACTGGATACAATATCAAGAGTATTCTAATTATTGAGTTTAAGTCACCATCAGTGACGTCACGAATCAGATCTAACTTTTGAGGCGGAGTGACCGGCGGTCATAGGTCATCAGGGGTTGACAGGTCTAATATTTCTCAAAGTTTTAATAACCATTTTTGTGATCGGGAACAGCTCTGCCGTTAGATGTTTGTAATTTAATTCAGTAAAATAATTCAACCAGTCTGGATCAATTAAGTACAACAGAGGTTAATTGTTATAACTTAACCTTGCTAAAGTAACTGGGTAAGCGATGCGGAACAATACAATACTCTGTCTGGGGTAGTCCAGACGAGGAAAAGATCAGTGTGGTCACGGAAGCAGCTGGGATAAGAGGTCAACATCTTACCTCTCCCCAAGACCAGCCCCAACACCTAGAGCTGTGGTCGCCCAAGGTATAGTTGCTATTGTTAATTATAGGGATAGTCTTCTCATTTGCCACTCAGGTCAAGTAGGGAGTGTTAAAGTGATAGGGAGTGAACATTTTTAGATTTTGTTTTAGTTTTCTTTTAATAAATTAAATTTGTTATTAATTTGCATTTTATTGTTTCCATGTGTTTTATGTGTATACTTGTCCTGGTCACGTGGTCCACACGAGGCAGAGTTGCATTGGGCGCCGATTCTAACATCGAATCGGAATTATCATTACCGTGTAATTTATTCCACACTCAAGGTCATCGTTTATAGTGGGGATCAAGCCCCTAGGTTGATTAATTAGCGTGATCGATCCAGACCTCGATCATTGCTCTTGTATTACTGGTCTGGTGGTGGCAGCAGAGGTGACTCTAGGGTTTTGTTCAGAGCTTAGGTCACGTCATACTGGGTGTAGAATCCTAAGTCGGTCAATCGTCTTAGGACCACGTGGCGTGGAGTTGGCTTTGTTAAAAGTTTTGGAGTCCCTTGGTAGAGAATAATAACTAAGAATACGGGTAGAGGGAGTAGTAAGAAGGAAGTAAAGAGAGAGGAACCCAAACCCGTGTTACATGACAACACCCACTACCACCAGTCTGTGACAACACCACTACCACCAGTCTGTGACAACACCACTACCACCAGTCTGTGACAACACCACTACCACCAGTCTGTGACAACACCACTACCACCAGTCTGTGACAACACCACTACCACCAGTCTGTTACAACACCACTACCACCAGTCTGTGACAACACCACTACCACCAGTCTGTGACAACACCACTACCACCAGTCTGTGACAACACCACTACCACCAGTCTGTGACAACACCACTACCACCAGTCTGTGACAACACCACTACCACCAGTCTGTGACAACACCACTACCACCAGTCTGTGACAACACCACTACCACCAGTCTGTGACAACACCACTACCACCAGTCTGTGACAACACCCACTACCACCAGTCTGTGACAACACCACTACCACCAGTCTGTGACAACACCACTACCACCAGTCTGTGACAACACCCACTACCACCAGTCTGTGACAACACCCACTACCACCAGTCTGTGACAACACCACTACCACCAGTCTGTGACAACACCACTACCACCAGTCTGTGACAACACCCACTACCACCAGTCTGTGACAACACCACTACCACCAGTCTGTGACAACACCACTACCACCAGTCTGTGACAACACCACTACCACCAGTCTGTGACAACACCCACTACCACCAGTCTGTGACAACACCCACTACCACCAGTCTGTGACAACACCCACTACCACCAGTCTGTGACAAACCACTACCACCAGTCTGTGACAACACCACTACCAACCAGTCTGTGACAACACCACTACCACCAGTCTGTGACAACACCACTACCACCAGTCTGTGCACCACCAGTCTGTGACAAACACCCACTACCACCAGTCTGTGACAACACCACTACCACCAGTCTGTGACAACACCACTACCACCAGTCTGTGACAACACCACTACCACCAGTCTGTGACAACACCACTACCACCAGTCTGTGACAACACCCACTACCACCAGTCTGTGACAACACCCACTACCACCAGTCTGTGACAACACCACTACCACCAGTCTGTGACAACACCCACTACCACCAGTCTGTGACAACACCCACTACCACCAGTCTGTGACAACACCACTACCACCAGTCTGTGACAACACCCACTACCACCAGTCTGTGACAACACCACTACCACCAGTCTGTGACAACACCCACTACCACCAGTCTGTGACAACACCCACTACCACCAGTCTGTGACAACACCACTACCACCAGTCTGTGACAACACCACTACCACCAGTCTGTGACAACACCACTACCACCAGTCTGTGACAATACCACTACCACCAGTCTGTGACAACACCACTACCACCAGTCTGTTACAACACCACTACCACCAGTCTGTGACAACACCCACTACCACCAGTCTGTGACAACACCCACTACCACCAGTCTGTGACAACACCCACTACCACCAGTCTGTGACAACACCACTACCACCAGTCTGTGACAACACCACTACCACCAGTCTGTGACAACACCACTACCACCAGTCTGTGACAACACCACTACCACCAGTCTGTGACAACACCACTACCACCAGTCTGTGACAACACCACTACCACCAGTCTGTGACAACACCACTACCACCAGTCTGTGACAACACCCACTACCACCAGTCTGTGACAACACCACTACCACCAGTCTGTGACAACACCACTACCACCAGTCTGTACAACACCACTACCACCAGTCTGTGACAACACCACTACCACCAGTCTGTGACAACACCACTACCACCAGTCTGTGACAACACCACTACCACCAGTCTGTGACAACACCACTACCACCAGTCTGTGACAACACCACTACCACCAGTCTGTGACAACACCACTACCACCAGTCTGTGACAACACCACTACCACCAGTCTGTGACAACACCACTACCACCAGTCTGTGACAACACCACTACCACCAGTCTGTGACAACACCACTACCACCAGTCTGTGACAACACCCACTACCACCAGTCTGTGACAACACCACTACCACCAGTCTGTGACAACACCACTACCACCAGTCTGTGACAACACCCACTACCACCAGTCTGTGACAACACCACTACCACCAGTCTGTGACAACACCACTACCACCAGTCTGTGACAACACCACTACCACCAGTCTGTGACAACACCCACTACCACCAGTCTGTGACAACACCACTACCACCAGTCTGTGACAACACCACTACCACCAGTCTGTGACAACACCACTACCACCAGTCTGTGACAACACCCACTACCACCAGTCTGTGACAACACCACTACCACCAGTCTGTGACAACACCACTACCACCAGTCTGTGACAACACCACTACCACCAGTCTGTGACAACACCACTACCACCAGTCTGTGACAACACCACTACCACCAGTCTGTGACAACACCCACTACCACCAGTCTGTGACAACACCACTACCACCAGTCTGTGACAACACCACTACCACCAGTCTGTGACAACACCACTACCACCAGTCTGTGACAACACCACTACCACCAGTCTGTGACAACACCACTACCACCAGTCTGTGACAACACCACTACCACCAGTCTGTGACAACACCACTACCACCAGTCTGTGACAACACCACTACCACCAGTCTGTGACAACACCACTCCCACCAGTCTGTGACAACACCACTACCACCAGTCTGTGACAACACCCACTACCACCAGTCTGTGACAACACCACTACCACCAGTCTGTGACAACACCACTACCACCAGTCTGTGACAACACCACTACCACCAGTCTGTGACAACACCACTACCACCAGTCTGTGACAACACCACTACCACCAGTCTGTGACAACACCACTACCACCAGTCTGTGACAACACAACTACCACCAGTCTGTGACAACACCCACTACCACCAGTCTGTGACAACACCACTACCACCAGTCTGTGACAACACCACTACCACCAGTCTGTGACAACACCACTACCACCAGTCTGTGACAACACCACTACCACCAGTCTGTGACAACACCACTACCACCAGTATGTGACAACACCACTACCACCAGTCTGTGACAACACCACTACCACCAGTCTGTGACAACACCACTACCACCAGTCTGTGACAACACCACTACCACCAGTCTGTGACAACACCACTACCACCAGTCTGTGACAACACCACTACCACCAGTCTGTGACAACACCCACTACCACCAGTCTGTGACAACACCCACTACCACCAGTCTGTGACAACACCCACTACCACCAGTCTGTGACAACACCACTACCACCAGTCTGTGACAACACCCACTACCACCAGTCTGTGACAACACCACTACCACCAGTCTGTGACAACACCACTACCACCAGTCTGTGACAACACCACTACCACCAGTCTGTGACAACACCCACTACCACCAGTCTGTGACAACACCCACTACCACCAGTCTGTGACAACACCCACTACCACCAGTCTGTGACAACACCACTACCACCAGTCTGTGACAACACCCACTACCACCAGTCTGTGACAACACCACTACCACCAGTCTGTGACAACACCACTACCACCAGTCTGTGACAACACCACTACCACCAGTCTGTGACAACACCACTACCACCAGTCTGTGACAACACCACTACCACCAGTCTGTGACAACACCCACTACCACCAGTCTGTGACAACACCACTACCACCAGTCTGTGACAACACCACTACCACCAGTCTGTGACAAAACCACTACCACCAGTCTGTGACAACACCACTACCACCAGTCTGTGACAACACCACTACCACCAGTCTGTGACAACACCACTACCACCAGTCTGTGACAACACCACTACCACCAGTCTGTGACAACACCACTACCACCAGTCTGTGACAACACCACTACCACCAGTCTGTGACAACACCACTACCACCAGTCTGTGACAACACCCACTACCACCAGTCTGTGACAACACCACTACCACCAGTCTGTGACAACACCACTACCACCAGTCTGTGACAACACCACTACCACCAGTCTGTGACAACACCACTACCACCAGTCTGTGACAACACCACTACCACCAGTCTGTGACAACACCACTACCACCAGTCTGTGACAACACCACCACCACCAGTCTGTGACAACACCCACTACCACCAGTCTGTGACAACACCACTACCACCAGTCTGTGACAACACCACTACCACCAGTCTGTGACAACACCACTACCACCAGTCTGTGACAACACCACTACCACCAGTCTGTGACAACACCACTACCACCAGTCTGTGACAACACCACTACCACCAGTCTGTGACAACACTGTCTCAACACAGTGTTCACAGACATGTAACAATTCCTCAAGATTGAGACATCTCCGAGTCTTGATATATATTGAATTTTGCCCCTACTGTACTCTATCTTCACTCTGTGCCCCCTACTGTACTCTATCTTCACTCTGTGCCCCCTACTGTACTCTATCTTCACTCTGTGCCCCCTACTGTACTCTATCTTCACTCTGTGCCCCCTACTGTACTCTATCTTCACTCTGTGCCCCCTACTGTACTCTATCTTCACTCTGTGCCGCCTACTGTACTCTATCTTCACTCTGTGCCCCCTACTGTACTCTATCTTCACTCTGTGCCCCCTACTGTACTCTACCTTCACTCTGCGCCCCCTACTGTACTCTATCTTCACTCTGTGCCCCCTACTGTACTCTATCTTCACTCTGTGCCCCCTACTGTACTCTATCTTCACTCTGTGCCCCCTACTGTACTCTATCTTCACTCTGTGCCCCCTACTGTACTCTACCTTCACTCTGTGCCCCCTACTGTACTCTACCTTCACTCTGTGCCCCCTACTGTACTCTACCTTCACTCTGTGCCCCCTACTGTACTCTACCTTCACTCTGTGCCCCCTACTGTACTCTATCTTCACTCTGTGCCCCCTACTGTACTCTATCTTCACTCTGTGCCCCCTACTGTACTCTATCTTCACTCTGTGCCCCCTACTGTACTCTATCTTCACTCTGTGCCAACTACTGTACTCTATCTTCACTCTGTGCCCCATACTGTGCTCTATCTTCACTCTGTGCCCCCTACTGTGCTCTACCTTCACTCTGTGCCCCCTACTGTACTCTATCTTCACTCTGTGCCCCCTACTGAGCTCTACCTTCACTCTGGGCCCCCTACTGTACTCTATCTTCACTCTGTGCCCCCTACTGTACTCTATCTTCACTCTGTGCCCCCTACTGTGCTCTATCTTCACTCTGTGCCCCCTACTGTACTCTATCTTCACTCTGTGCCCCCTACTGGGCTCTATCTTCACTCTGTGCCCCCTACTGTACTCTATCTTCACTCTGTGCCCCCTACTGTGCTCTATCTTCACTCTGTGCCCCCTACTGTGCTCTACCTTCACTCTGGGCCCCCTACTGTACTCTATCTTCACTCTGTGCCCCCTACTGTACTCTATCTTCACTCTGTGCCCCCTACTGTGCTCTATCTTCACTCTGTGCCCCCTACTGTACTCTATCTTCACTCTGTGCCCCCTACTGTGCTCTATCTTCACTCTGTGCCCCCTACTGTACTCTATCTTCACTCTGTGCCCCCTACTGGGCTCTATCTTCACTCTGTGCCCCCTACTGTACTCTATCTTCACTCTGTGCCCCCTACTGTGCTCTATCTACACTCTGTGCCCCCTACTGTGCTCTACCTTCACTCTGTGCCCCCTACTTTACTCTATCTTCACTCTGTGCCCCCTACTGTGCTCTACCTTCACTCTGTGCCCCCTACTGTACTCTATCTTCACTCTGTGCCCCCTACTGTGCTCTACCTTCACTCTGTGCCCCCTACTGTACTCTATCTTCACTCTGTGCCCCCTACTGTACTCTATCTTCACTCTGTGCCCCCTACTGTGCTCTATCTTCACTCTGTGCCCCCTACTGTACTCTATCTTCACTCTGTGCCCCCTACTGGGCTCTATCTTCACTCTGTGCCCCCTACTGTACTCTATCTTCACTCTGTGCCCCCTACTGTGCTCTATCTTCACTCTGTGCCCCCTACTGTGCTCTACCTTCACTCTGTGCCCCCTACTTTACTCTATCTTCACTCTGTGCCCCCTACTGTACTCTATCTTCACTCTGTGCCCCCTACTGTGCTCTATCTTCACTCTGTGCCCCCTACTGTACACTACCTTCACTCCG
>NC_091213.1:24686438-24746438 GCF_040958095.1 Procambarus clarkii | reverse complement strand
GTGTGTGAGGAACTCAACAAGAGGTTCCAGGAGGTCTTCACAATAGAACAGGGTGAGGTCACTGTGCTAGGAGAAAGGGAGGTAAACCAGGCGGCCTTGGAGGAGTTCGAAATTACGAGAGAGGAGGTCAAGAGACACCTGCTGGATCTGGATGTTAGAAAGGCGGTTGGTCCAGATGGGATCTCACCATGGGTACTGAAAGAGTGTGCAGAGGCACTTTGCTTGCCACTCTCCATAGTGTATAGTAAATCACTAGAGACGGGAGACCTACCAGAAATATGGAAGACGGCGAATGTGGTCCCATTATACAAAAAGGGCGACAGACAAGAGGCACTGAACTACAGGCCAGTGTTCTTGACTTGTATACCATGCAAGGTGATGGAGAAGATCGTGAGAAAAAACCTGGTAACACATCTGGAGAGAAGGGACTTCGTGACAAATCGCCAACATGGATTCAGGGAGGGTAAATCTTGCCTTACAGGCTTGATAGAATTCTACGATCAGGTGACACAGATTAAGCAAGAAAGAGAGGGCTGGGCGGACTGCATTTTCTTGGATTGTCGGAAAGCCTTTGACACAGTACCGCATAAGAGGCTGGTACATAAGCTGGAGAGACAGGCAGGTGTAGCTGGTAAGGTGCTCCAGTGGATAAGGGAGTATCTAAGCAATAGGAAGCAGAGAGTTACGGTGAGGGGTGAGACCTCCGATTGGCGTGAAGTCACCAGTGGAGTCCCACAGGGCTCTGTACTCGGTCCTATCTTGTTTCTGATATATGTAAATGATCTCCCGGAGGGTATCGATTCATTTCTCTCAATGTTTGCGGACGATGCTAAAATTATGAGAAGGATTAAAACAGAAGAGGACTGTTTGAGGCTTCAAGAAGACCTAGACAAGCTGAAGGAATGGTCGAACAAATGGTTGTTAGAGTTTAACCCAACCAAATGTAATGTAATGAAGATAGGTGTAGGGAGCAGGAGGCCAGATACAAGGTATCATCTGGGAGAGGAAATTCTTCAGGAGTCAGAGAAGGAAAAAGACTTGGGGGTTGATATCACGCCAGACCTGTCTCCTGCAGCACATATCAAGCGGATAACATCAGCGGCATATGCCAGGCTGGCCAACATACGAACGGCATTCAGAAACTTGTGTAAAGAATCATTCAGAACTTTGTATACCACATATGTCAGGCCAATCCTGGAGTATGCAGCCCCAGCATGGAGTCCATATCTAGTCAAGGATAAGACTAAACTGGAAAAGGTTCAAAGGTTTGCCACCAGACTAGTACCCGAGCTGAGAGGTATGAGCTACGAGGAGAGACTACGGGAATTAAACCTCACTTCGCTGGAAGACAGAAGAGTTAGGGGGGACATGATCACCACATTCAAGATTCTGAAGGGGATTGATAGGGTAGATAAAGACAGTCTATTTAACACAAGGGGAACACGCACAAGGGGACACAGGTGGAAACTGAGTGCCCAAATGAGCCACAGAGATATTAGAAAGAACTTTTTTAGTGTCAGAGTGGTTGACAAATGGAATGCATTAGGGGGTGATGTGGTGGAGGCTGACTCCATACACAGTTTCAAGTGTAGATATGACAGAGCCCGATAGGCTCATGAATCTGTACACCTGTTGATTGACGGTTGAGAGGCGGGACCAAAGAGCCAGAGCTCAACCCCCGCAAACACAACTAGGTGAGTACACTAGATGGTGTGTGTGTGTCCAGATGGGATCTCACCATGGATACTGAAAGAGTGTGCAGAGGCACTTTGCTTGCCACTCTCCATAGTGTATAGTAAGTCACTGGAGACGGGAGACCTACCAGAAATATGGAAGACGGCGAATGTGGTCCCAATATACAAAAAGGGCGACAGGCAAGAGGCACTGAACTACAGGCCAGTGTCCTTGACTTGTATACCATGCAAGGTGATGGAGAAGATCGTGAGAAAAAACCAGGTAACACATCTGGAGAGAAGGGACTTCGTGACAAATCGCCAACATGGGTTCAGGGAGGGTAAATCTTGCCTTACAGGCTTGATAGAATTCTACGATCAGGTGACAAAGATTAAGCAAGAAAGAGAGGGCTGGGCGGACTGCATTTTCTTGGATTGTCGGAAAGCCTTTGACACAGTACCGCATAAGAGGCTGGTACATAAGCTGGAGAGACAGGCAGGTGTAGCTGGTAAGGTGCTCCAGTGGATAAGGGAGTATCTAAGCAATAGGAAGCAGAGAGTTACGGTGAGGGGTGAGACCTCCGATTGGCGTGAAGTCACCAGTGGAGTCCCACAGGGCTTTGTACTCGGTCCTATCTTGTTTCTGATATATGTAAATGATCTCCCAGAGGGTATCGATTCATTTCTCTCAATGTTTGCAGACGATGCTAAAATTATGAGAAGGATTAAAACAGAAGAGGACTGTTTGAGGCTTCAAGAAGACCTAGACAAGCTGAAAGAATGGTCGAACAAATGGTTGTTAGAGTTTAACCCAACCAAATGTAATGTAATGAAGATAGGTGTAGGGAGCAGGAGGCCAGATACAAGGTATCATCTGGGAGAGGAAATTCTTCAGGAGTCAGAGAAGGAAAAAGACTTGGGGGTTGATATCACGCCAGACCTGTCTCCTGCAGCACATATCAAGCGGATAACATCAGCGGCATATGCCAGGCTGGCCAACATACGAACGGCATTCAGAAACTTGTGTAAAGAATCATTCAGAACTTTGTATACCACATATGTCAGGCCAATCCTGGAGTATGCAGCCCCAGCATGGAGTCCATATCTAGTCAAGGATAAGACTAAACTGGAAAAGGTTCAAAGGTTTGCCACCAGACTATTACCCGAGCTGAGAGGTATGAGCTACGAGGAGAGACTACGGGAATTAAACCTCACTTCGCTGGAAGACAGAAGAGTTAGGGAGGACATGATCACCACATTCAAGATTCTGAAGGGAATTGATAGGGTAGATAAAGACAGTCTATTTAACACAAGGGGAACACGTACAAGGGGACACAGGTGGAAACTGAGTGCCCAAATGAGCCATAGAGATATTAGAAAGAACTTTTTTAGTGTCAGAGTGGTGGACAAATGGAATGCATTAGGAAGAGATGTGGTGGAGGCTGACTCCATACACAGTTTCAAGTGTAGATATGATAGAGCCCGATAGGCTCAGGAATCTGTACACCTGTTGATTGACGGTTGAGAGGCGGGACCAAAGAGCCAGAGCTCAACCCCTGCAAACACAACTAGGTGGGTACAACTAGGTGAGTACACACACACACACACACACACACACACACACACACACACACACACACACGCACACACACACACACACACACACACACACGCATACACACACACGCACACACACACACACGCATACACACACACACACACACACACACAAACACACACACACACACACACACACACACACACACACACACACACACACACACACACACACACACACACGCATACACACATAGGGAACAGGAAGGAACCAATAGGACAGAGTGGAATGACAAGGACAAAGCAGCAGTGAATGAAGTACTAAAGGCACTAGACATGGAAGGGGCCGAGCATAGCATTGAGAAGGTTTTCAGGCTAGGCCGGTACAACAAAGACCGAGACCGAATGATAAAGATAGTGTTTGCAAACGAGAACACAAAGGAGAGGATCCTATCAAGGAAGAGCTCCCTGAAAAACGTGGGAAAATTAAAAAATGTATTCCTCCAGCGAGACATGACAAGGGAGGAGAGAGCCGTGGCGGCAGAAGCAAGGAAGAGGCGCAGGGCGAGAGGGGAAAACCAGGAAGTCACAGCTCCCAACACAACACCCCTAGAGGTGAGGGGGGAACCCACAACCAGCTACCCAGTAACACCAGAAGGGAGGACAACCCCGCCTCCCTCCTCTGCATAGAAAACCCCCCTACCCCAAACCCTCCCTGCCCCCACTCAAAAGTTCAGCCAAATCTCCCTCCCCCCACACCCAATCCCCACCCTTCTACCCCTCCCCTCCTCCCGAGTCCTCCCTCCCCCCCTTTCCTTCCCGTCCTCCCTCCCCTTTCACCCCATACCCTCCCTGTCCCTCCCCCTTCACTGGATCCCCCGCCCCTCATTCCAGTATCCTCTGAGATCCTGTTACCCACCTCACAGGTCCTCACACCCATGGAACAGCCTCCCCCACCAGCAGAACACTCACCAAGGAGGCGATTTGAGAAGGGACAGAAGAAAGTGAGCCTCAAAGCGATGTACACTAACATAGATGGAATTACAAATAAAGCAAATGAGCTTGGAGAACTGGTACTAGAGGAAAACCCAGAAATAATAGCCCTCACAGAAACAAAGATCACGAAAACAATAACAAATGCAGTGTTTCCACAGGACTATTATGTTATGCGGAAAGAGAGGGAAGGAAGAGGTGGGGGAGGTGTAGCTCTGCTGGTAAGAAAAGGCTGGGATTTTGAGGAGATGGATATTCAGGGCTGTGAAGGTTTCAGTGACTACATAGCAGGTACTGTAACAAATGGAGGGAAAAAAATTATAGTCGCAGTCATATATAATCCACCACCAAATGACAGAAGACCTAGACAGGAATATGATAGAAACAACATGGCCACCATTAACATAATAGAAAGAGCAGCTTCTGTTGCTAGCAGGAATGGATCTGGACTACTAATTATGGGAGACTTCAACCATGGGAAGATAGATTGGAAGAACAGAGACCCGCATGGAGGACCAGAAACATGGAGAGCTAAGCTGCTGGACGTGGCAACAAGAAACTTTCTAAGCCAGCATACCAAAGAGCCAACAAGAATGAGAGGAGAAGATGAACCAGCAATGCTTGATTTGATATTTACCCTAAATGAATGGGATATAAGGGAAGTTAAGATGGAAGCGCCCTTGGGAATGAGTGACCACAGTGTATTGAACTTTGAGTACCTGGTAGAGCTAGGACTTATCTCCCCCCAAAAAGAACTAGGAATCAAAAGGCTGGCATACCGAAAGGGGAATTATGAACAGATGAGAAGTTTCCTAAGTGAAATACCTTGGGACACAGACCTCAGAGACAAGTCTGTACAGGGTATGATGGACTATGTTACCCAAAAATGTCAGGAGGCAGTAAACAGGTTCATCCCGGCCCAAAGGGAAAAATCCGAGAAGCAACAGAAGAATCCATGGTATAATAGGGCATGTATGGAAGCGAAGAAACTGAACAAAAAGGCGTGGAGGAACTTCCGGAATAACAGAACACCAGAAAGCAGGGAGAGATACCAGAGAACCAGGAATGAGTACGTCAGGGTGAGAAGAGAAGCAGAGAAAAATTTTGAAAATGATATAGCAAACAAAGCCAAGACCGAACCAAAGCTACTCCACAGTCACATCAGAAGGAAAACAACAGTGAAAGAACAGGTATTGAAACTTAGAACAGGCGAGGACAGGTATACAGAGAATGACAGAGAGGTGTGTGAGGAACTCAACAAGAGGTTCCAGGAGGTCTTCACAATAGAACAGGGTGAGGTCACTGTGCTAGGAGAAAGGGAGGTAAACCAGGCGGCCTTGGAGGAGTTCGAAATTACGAGAGAGGAGGTCAAGAGACACCTGCTGGATCTGGATGTTAGAAAGGCGGTTGGTCCAGATGGGATCTCACCATGGGTACTGAAAGAGTGTGCAGAGGCACTTTGCTTGCCACTCTCCATAGTGTATAGTAAATCACTAGAGACGGGAGACCTACCAGAAATATGGAAGACGGCGAATGTGGTCCCAATATACAAAAAGGGCGACAGACAAGAGGCACTGAACTACAGGCCAGTGTCCTTGACTTGTATACCATGCAAGGTGATGGAGAAGATCGTGAGAAAAAACCTGGTAACACATCTGGAGAGAAGGGACTTCGTGACAAATCGCCAACATGGATTCAGGGAGGGTAAATCTTGCCTTACAGGCTTGATAGAATTCTACGATCAGGTGACACAGATTAAGCAAGAAAGAGAGGGCTGGGCGGACTGCATTTTCTTGGATTGTCGGAAAGCCTTTGACACAGTACCGCATAAGAGGCTGGTACATAAGCTGGAGAGACAGGCAGGTGTAGCTGGTAAGGTGCTCCAGTGGATAAGGGAGTATCTAAGCAATAGGAAGCAGAGAGTTACGGTGAGGGGTGAGACCTCCGATTGGCGTGAGGTCTCCAGTGGAGTCCCACAGGGCTCTGTACTCGGTCCTATCTTGTTTCTGATATATGTAAATGATCTCCCGGAGGGTATCGATTCATTTCTCTCAATGTTTGCGGACGATGCTAAAATTATGAGAAGGATTAAAACAGAAGAGGACTGTTTGAGGCTTCAAGAAGACCTAGACAAGCTGAAGGAATGGTCGAACAAATGGTTGTTAGAGTTTAACCCAACCAAATGTAATGTAATGAAGATAGGTGTAGGGAGCAGGAGGCCAGATACAAGGTATCATCTGGGAGAGGAAATTCTTCAGGAGTCAGAGAAGGAAAAAGACTTGGGGGTTGATATCACGCCAGACCTGTCTCCTGCAGCACATATCAAGCGGATAACATCAGCGGCATATGCCAGGCTGGCCAACATACGAACGGCATTCAGAAACTTGTGTAAAGAATCATTCAGAACTTTGTATACCACATATATCAGGCCAATCCTGGAGTATGCAGCCCCAGCATGGAGTCCATATCTAGTCAAGGATAAGACTAAACTGGAAAAGGTTCAAAGGTTTGCCACCAGACTAGTACCCGAGCTGAGAGGTATGAGCTACGAGGAGAGACTTCGGGAATTAAACCTCACTTCGCTGGAAGACAGAAGAGTTAGGGGGGACATGATCACCACATTCAAGATTCTGAAGGGGATTGATAGGGTAGATAAAGACAGTCTATTTAACACAAGGGGAACACGCACAAGGGGACACAGGTGGAAACTGAGTGCCCAAATGAGCCACAGAGATATTAGAAAGAACTTTTTTAGTGTCAGAGTGGTTGACAAATGGAATGCATTAGGGGGTGATGTGGTGGAGGCTGACTCCATACACAGTTTCAAGTGTAGATATGACAGAGCCCGATAGGCTCAGGAATCTGTACACCTGTTGATTGACGGTTGAGAGGCGGGACCAAAGAGCCAGAGCTCAACCCCCGCAAACACAACTAGGTGAGTACAACTAGGTGAGTACACACACATACTAGGGCCGCATTCTGATGCCTTGGTAGCCTGGAAGATAACGCGCAGGACTCGTATTTCTGTGGCGCGGATTCGATTCCAGGACCAGGCAGAATCAAATGGTCACAGTTTCTTTCACCCTGAGTGCCCCTGTTACCTAGCAGTAAATAGGTACCTGGGAGTTAGTCAGCTGTCACGGGCTGCTTCCTGGGGTGTGCGTGTGTGTGGTGTGGGGGAAAAAAATGTAGTTAGTAAACAGTTAATTGACAAATGAACAAATCCACAAGGGCCGTGACGAGGATTCGAACCTGCGTCCGGGAGCATCCCAGACAACGGACGCAGGTTCGAATCCTTGTCACGGCCCTTGTGGATTTGTTCATTTGATGCATCACGTTAGTGTGATCTCTGAGTGAGTTAATTGGCAGTTGAGAGGCGGGTCAAAAGAGCAAAGATCAACCCCCGCAAACACAACAAGGTGAATACAACTAGGTGAATACACACACACACACACACACTTTGTGTGTGTGTGTGTGTGTGGCAAACCTTTGAACCTTTTTCAAGGATAAGACTAAACTGGAAAAGGTTCAAAGGTTTGCCACCAGACTAGTACCCGAGCTGAGAGGTATGAGCTACGAGGAGAGACTCCGGGAATTAAACCTCACTTCGCTGGAAGACAGAAGAGTTAGGGGGGACATGATCACCACATTCAAGATTCTGAAGGGGATTGATAGGGTAGATAAAGACAGTCTATTTAACACAAGGGGAACACGCACAAGGGGACACAGGTGGAAACTGAGTGCCCAAATGAGCCACAGAGATATTAGAAAGAACTTTTTTAGTGTCAGAGTGGTTGACAAATGGAATGCATTAGGAAGTGATGTGGTGGAGGCTGACTCCATACACAGTTTCAAGTGTAGATATGACAGAGCCCGATAGGCTCATGAATCTGTACACCTGTTGATTGACGGTTGAGAGGCGGGACCAAAGAGCCAGAGCTCAACCCCCGCAAACACAACTAGGTGAGTACACTAGATGGTGTGTGTGTGTCCAGATGGGATCTCACCATGGATACTGAAAGAGTGTGCAGAGGCACTTTGCTTGCCACTCTCCATAGTGTATAGTAAGTCACTGGAGACGGGAGACCTACCAGAAATATGGAAGACGGCGAATGTGGTCCCAATATACAAAAAGGGCGACAGGCAAGAGGCACTGAACTACAGGCCAGTGTCCTTGACTTGTATACCATGCAAGGTGATGGAGAAGATCGTGAGAAAAAACCAGGTAACACATCTGGAGAGAAGGGACTTCGTGACAAATCGCCAACATGGGTTCAGGGAGGGTAAATCTTGCCTTACAGGCTTGATAGAATTCTACGATCATGTGACAAAGATTAAGCAAGAAAGAGAGGGCTGGGCGGACTGCATTTTCTTGGATTGTCGGAAAGCCTTTGACACAGTACCGCATAAGAGGCTGGTACATAAGCTGGAGAGACAGGCAGGTGTAGCTGGTAAGGTGCTCCAGTGGATAAGGGAGTATCTAAGCAATAGGAAGCAGAGAGTTACGGTGAGGGGTGAGACCTCCGATTGGCGTGAAGTCACCAGTGGAGTCCCACAGGGCTTTGTACTCGGTCCTATCTTGTTTCTGATATATGTAAATGATCTCCCAGAGGGTATCGATTCATTTCTCTCAATGTTTGCAGACGATGCTAAAATTATGAGAAGGATTAAAACAGAAGAGGACTGTTTGAGGCTTCAAGAAGACCTAGACAAGCTGAAAGAATGGTCGAACAAATGGTTGTTAGAGTTTAACCCAACCAAATGTAATGTAATGAAGATAGGTGTAGGGAGCAGGAGGCCAGATACAAGGTATCATCTGGGAGAGGAAATTCTTCAGGAGTCAGAGAAGGAAAAAGACTTGGGGGTTGATATCACGCCAGACCTGTCTCCTGCAGCACATATCAAGCGGATAACATCAGCGGCATATGCCAGGCTGGCCAACATACGAACGGCATTCAGAAACTTGTGTAAAGAATCATTCAGAACTTTGTATACCACATATGTCAGGCCAATCCTGGAGTATGCAGCCCCAGCATGGAGTCCATATCTAGTCAAGGATAAGACTAAACTGGAAAAGGTTCAAAGGTTTGCCACCAGACTATTACCCGAGCTGAGAGGTATGAGCTACGAGGAGAGACTACGGGAATTAAACCTCACTTCGCTGGAAGACAGAAGAGTTAGGGAGGACATGATCACCACATTCAAGATTCTGAAGGGAATTGATAGGGTAGATAAAGACAGTCTATTTAACACAAGGGGAACACGTACAAGGGGACACAGGTGGAAACTGAGTGCCCAAATGAGCCATAGAGATATTAGAAAGAACTTTTTTAGTGTCAGAGTGGTGGACAAATGGAATGCATTAGGAAGAGATGTGGTGGAGGCTGACTCCATACACAGTTTCAAGTGTAGATATGATAGAGCCCGATAGGCTCAGGAATCTGTACACCTGTTGATTGACGGTTGAGAGGCGGGACCAAAGAGCCAGAGCTCAACCCCTGCAAACACAACTAGGTGGGTACAACTAGGTGAGTACACACACACACACACACACACACACACACACACACACACACACGCACACACACACACACACACACACACACACGCATACACACACACGCACACACACACACACGCATACACACACACACACACACACACACACACAAACACACACACACACACACACACACACACACACACACACACACACACACACACACACACACACACACACACACACGCATACACACATAGGGAACAGGAAGGAACCAATAGGACAGAGTGGAATGACAAGGACAAAGCAGCAGTGAATGAAGTACTAAAGGCACTAGACATGGAAGGGGCCGAGCATAGCATTGAGAAGGTTTTCAGGCTAGGCCGGTACAACAAAGACCGAGACCGAATGATAAAGATAGTGTTTGCAAACGAGAACACAAAGGAGAGGATCCTATCAAGGAAGAGCTCCCTGAAAAACGTGGGAAAATTAAAAAATGTATTCCTCCAGCGAGACATGACAAGGGAGGAGAGAGCCGTGGCGGCAGAAGCAAGGAAGAGGCGCAGGGCGAGAGGGGAAAACCAGGAAGTCACAGCTCCCAACACAACACCCCCAGAGGTGAGGGGGGAACCCACAACCAGCTACCCAGTAACACCAGAAGGGAGGACAACCCCGCCTCCCTCCTCTGCATAGAAAACCCCCCTACCCCAAACCCTCCCTGCCCCCACTCAAAAGTTCAGCCAAATCTCCCTCCCCCCACACCCAATCCCCACCCTTCTACCCCTCCCCTCCTCCCGAGTCCTCCCTCCCCCCCTTTCCTTCCCGTCCTCCCTCCCCTTTCACCCCATACCCTCCCTGTCCCTCCCCCTTCACTGGATCCCCCGCCCCTCATTCCAGTATCCTCTGAGATCCTGTTACCCACCTCACAGGTCCTCACACCCATGGAACAGCCTCCCCCACCAGCAGAACACTCACCAAGGAGGCGATTTGAGAAGGGACAGAAGAAAGTGAGCCTCAAAGCGATGTACACTAACATAGATGGAATTACAAATAAAGCAAATGAGCTTGGAGAACTGGTACTAGAGGAAAACCCAGAAATAATAGCCCTCACAGAAACAAAGATCACGAAAACAATAACAAATGCAGTGTTTCCACAGGACTATTATGTTATGCGGAAAGAGAGGGAAGGAAGAGGTGGGGGAGGTGTAGCTCTGCTGGTAAGAAAAGGCTGGGATTTTGAGGAGATGGATATTCAGGGCTGTGAAGGTTTCAGTGACTACATAGCAGGTACTGTAACAAATGGAGGGAAAAAAATTATAGTCGCAGTCATATATAATCCACCACCAAATGACAGAAGACCTAGACAGGAATATGATAGAAACAACATGGCCACCATTAACATAATAGAAAGAGCAGCTTCTGTTGCTAGCAGGAATGGATCTGGACTACTAATTATGGGAGACTTCAACCATGGGAAGATAGATTGGAAGAACAGAGACCCGCATGGAGGACCAGAAACATGGAGAGCTAAGCTGCTGGACGTGGCAACAAGAAACTTTCTAAGCCAGCATACCAAACAGCCAACAAGAATGAGAGGAGAAGATGAACCAGCAATGCTTGATTTGATATTTACCCTAAATGAATGGGATATAAGGGAAGTTAAGATGGAAGCGCCCTTGGGAATGAGTGACCACAGTGTATTGAACTTTGAGTACCTGGTAGAGCTAGGACTTATCTCCCCCCAAAAAGAACTAGGAATCAAAAGGCTGGCATACCGAAAGGGGAATTATGAACAGATGAGAAGTTTCCTAAGTGAAATACCTTGGGACACAGACCTCAGAGACAAGTCTGTACAGGGTATGATGGACTATGTTACCCAAAAATGTCAGGAGGCAGTAAACAGGTTCATCCCGGCCCAAAGGGAAAAATCCGAGAAGCAACAGAAGAATCCATGGTATAATAGGGCATGTATGGAAGCGAAGAAACTGAACAAAAAGGCGTGGAGGAACTTCCGGAATAACAGAACACCAGAAAGCAGGGAGAGATACCAGAGAACCAGGAATGAGTACGTCAGGGTGAGAAGAGAAGCAGAGAAAAATTTTGAAAATGATATAGCAAACAAAGCCAAGACCGAACCAAAGCTACTCCACAGTCACATCAGAAGGAAAACAACAGTGAAAGAACAGGTATTGAAACTTAGAACAGGCGAGGACAGGTATACAGAGAATGACAGAGAGGTGTGTGAGGAACTCAACAAGAGGTTCCAGGAGGTCTTCACAATAGAATAGGGTGAGGTCACTGTGCTAGGAGAAAGGGAGGTAAACCAGGCGGCCTTGGAGGAGTTCGAAATTACGAGAGAGGAGGTCAAGAGACACCTGCTGGATCTGGATGTTAGAAAGGCGGTTGGTCCAGATGGGATCTCACCATGGGTACTGAAAGAGTGTGCAGAGGCACTTTGCTTGCCACTCTCCATAGTGTATAGTAAATCACTAGAGACGGGAGACCTACCAGAAATATGGAAGACGGCGAATGTGGTCCCAATATACAAAAAGGGCGACAGACAAGAGGCACTGAACTACAGGCCAGTGTCCTTGACTTGTATACCATGCAAGGTGATGGAGAAGATCGTGAGAAAAAACCTGGTAACACATCTGGAGAGAAGGGACTTCGTGACAAATCGCCAACATGGATTCAGGGAGGGTAAATCTTGCCTTACAGGCTTGATAGAATTCTACGATCAGGTGACACAGATTAAGCAAGAAAGAGAGGGCTGGGCGGACTGCATTTTCTTGGATTGTCGGAAAGCCTTTGACACAGTACCGCATAAGAGGCTGGTACATAAGCTGGAGAGACAGGCAGGTGTAGCTGGTAAGGTGCTCCAGTGGATAAGGGAGTATCTAAGCAATAGGAAGCAGAGAGTTACGGTGAGGGGTGAGACCTCCGATTGGCGTGAGGTCACCAGTGGAGTCCCACAGGGCTCTGTACTCGGTCCTATCTTGTTTCTGATATATGTAAATGATCTCCCGGAGGGTATCGATTCATTTCTCTCAATGTTTGCGGACGATGCTAAAATTATGAGAAGGATTAAAACAGAAGAGGACTGTTTGAGGCTTCAAGAAGACCTAGACAAGCTGAAGGAATGGTCGAACAAATGGTTGTTAGAGTTTAACCCAACCAAATGTAATGTAATGAAGATAGGTGTAGGGAGCAGGAGGCCAGATACAAGGTATCATCTGGGAGAGGAAATTCTTCAGGAGTCAGAGAAGGAAAAAGACTTGGGGGTTGATATCACGCCAGACCTGTCTCCTGCAGCACATATCAAGCGGATAACATCAGCGGCATATGCCAGGCTGGCCAACATACGAACGGCATTCAGAAACTTGTGTAAAGAATCATTCAGAACTTTGTATACCACATATGTCAGGCCAATCCTGGAGTATGCAGCCCCAGCATGGAGTCCATATCTAGTCAAGGATAAGACTAAACTGGAAAAGGTTCAAAGGTTTGCCACCAGACTAGTACCCGAGCTGAGAGGTATGAGCTACGAGGAGAGACTTCGGGAATTAAACCTCACTTCGCTGGAAGACAGAAGAGTTAGGGGGGACATGATCACCACATTCAAGATTCTGAAGGGGATTGATAGGGTAGATAAAGACAGTCTATTTAACACAAGGGGAACACGCACAAGGGGACACAGGTGGAAACTGAGTGCCCAAATGAGCCACAGAGATATTAGAAAGAACTTTTTTAGTGTCAGAGTGGTTGACAAATGGAATGCATTAGGGGGTGATGTGGTGGAGGCTGACTCCATACACAGTTTCAAGTGTAGATATGACAGAGCCCGATAGGCTCAGGACCTGTTGATTGTTGACCTGTTGTACACCTGTTGATTGACGGTTGAGAGGCGGGACCAAAGAGCCAGAGCTCAACCCCCGCAAACACAACTAGGTGAGTACAACTAGGTGAGTACACACACATACTAGGGCCGCATTCTGATGCCTTGGTAGCCTGGAAGATAACGCGCAGGACTCGTATTTCTGTGGCGCGGATTCGATTCCAGGACCAGGCAGAATCAAATGGTCACAGTTTCTTTCACCCTGAGTGCCCCTGTTACCTAGCAGTAAATAGGTACCTGGGAGTTAGTCAGCTGTCACGGGCTGCTTCCTGGGGTGTGCGTGTGTGTGGTGTGGGGGAAAAAAATGTAGTTAGTAAACAGTTAATTGACAAATGAACAAATCCACAAGGGCCGTGACGAGGATTCGAACCTGCGTCCGGGAGCATCCCAGACAACGGACGCAGGTTCGAATCCTTGTCACGGCCCTTGTGGATTTGTTCATTTGATGCATCACGTTAGTGTGATCTCTGAGTGAGTTAATTGACAGTTGAGAGGCGGGTCAAAAGAGCAAAGATCAACCCCCGCAAACACAACAAGGTGAATACAACTAGGTGAATACACACACACACACACACACTTTGTGTGTGTGTGTGTGTGTGGCAAACCTTTGAACCTTTTTCAAGGATAAGACTAAACTGGAAAAGGTTCAAAGGTTTGCCACCAGACTAGTACCCGAGCTGAGAGGTATGAGCTACGAGGAGAGACTCCGGGAATTAAACCTCACTTCGCTGGAAGACAGAAGAGTTAGGGGGGACATGATCACCACATTCAAGATTCTGAAGGGGATTGATAGGGTAGATAAAGACAGTCTATTTAACACAAGGGGAACACGCACAAGGGGACACAGGTGGAAACTGAGTGCCCAAATGAGCCACAGAGATATTAGAAAGAACTTTTTTAGTGTCAGAGTGGTTGACAAATGGAATGCATTAGGAAGTGATGTGGTGGAGGCTGACTCCATACACAGTTTCAAGTGTAGATATGACAGAGCCCGATAGGCTCATGAATCTGTACACCTGTTGATTGACGGTTGAGAGGCGGGACCAAAGAGCCAGAGCTCAACCCCCGCAAACACAACTAGGTGAGTACACTAGATGGTGTGTGTGTGTCCAGATGGGATCTCACCATGGATACTGAAAGAGTGTGCAGAGGCACTTTGCTTGCCACTCTCCATAGTGTATAGTAAGTCACTGGAGACGGGAGACCTACCAGAAATATGGAAGACGGCGAATGTGGTCCCAATATACAAAAAGGGCGACAGGCAAGAGGCACTGAACTACAGGCCAGTGTCCTTGACTTGTATACCATGCAAGGTGATGGAGAAGATCGTGAGAAAAAACCAGGTAACACATCTGGAGAGAAGGGACTTCGTGACAAATCGCCAACATGGGTTCAGGGAGGGTAAATCTTGCCTTACAGGCTTGATAGAATTCTACGATCAGGTGACAAAGATTAAGCAAGAAAGAGAGGGCTGGGCGGACTGCATTTTCTTGGATTGTCGGAAAGCCTTTGACACAGTACCGCATAAGAGGCTGGTACATAAGCTGGAGAGACAGGCAGGTGTAGCTGGTAAGGTGCTCCAGTGGATAAGGGAGTATCTAAGCAATAGGAAGCAGAGAGTTACGGTGAGGGGTGAGACCTCCGATTGGCGTGAAGTCACCAGTGGAGTCCCACAGGGCTTTGTACTCGGTCCTATCTTGTTTCTGATATATGTAAATGATCTCCCAGAGGGTATCGATTCATTTCTCTCAATGTTTGCAGACGATGCTAAAATTATGAGAAGGATTAAAACAGAAGAGGACTGTTTGAGGCTTCAAGAAGACCTAGACAAGCTGAAAGAATGGTCGAACAAATGGTTGTTAGAGTTTAACCCAACCAAATGTAATGTAATGAAGATAGGTGTAGGGAGCAGGAGGCCAGATACAAGGTATCATCTGGGAGAGGAAATTCTTCAGGAGTCAGAGAAGGAAAAAGACTTGGGGGTTGATATCACGCCAGACCTGTCTCCTGCAGCACATATCAAGCGGATAACATCAGCGGCATATGCCAGGCTGGCCAACATACGAACGGCATTCAGAAACTTGTGTAAAGAATCATTCAGAACTTTGTATACCACATATGTCAGGCCAATCCTGGAGTATGCAGCCCCAGCATGGAGTCCATATCTAGTCAAGGATAAGACTAAACTGGAAAAGGTTCAAAGGTTTGCCACCAGACTATTACCCGAGCTGAGAGGTATGAGCTACGAGGAGAGACTACGGGAATTAAACCTCACTTCGCTGGAAGACAGAAGAGTTAGGGAGGACATGATCACCACATTCAAGATTCTGAAGGGAATTGATAGGGTAGATAAAGACAGTCTATTTAACACAAGGGGAACACGTACAAAGGGACACAGGTGGAAACTGAGTGCCCAAATGAGCCATAGAGATATTAGAAAGAACTTTTTTAGTGTCAGAGTGGTGGACAAATGGAATGCACTAGGAAGAGATGTGGTGGAGGCTGACTCCATACACAGTTTCAAGTGTAGATATGATAGAGCCCGATAGGCTCAGGAATCTGTACACCTGTTGATTGACGGTTGAGAGGCGGGACCAAAGAGCCAGAGCTCAACCCCTGCAAACACAACTAGGTGGGTACAACTAGGTGAGTACACACACACACACACACACACACACACACACACACACACACACACACACACACACACACACACACACACACACACACTCACAATACTCATCCTCCTCACATCACGATGTCGTTTTCTCCACATCAGGAGGAATACAGCAGTGAAAGAACTGGTAATGAAACTTAGAACAGGCGAGGACAGGTATACGGAGAATGACAAAGAGGTGTGTGACGAATTCAACAAGAGGTTCCTGGAGGTCTTCACAACAGAACAAGGTGAGGTCATTGTGCTAGGAGAAAGGGAGGTAAACCAGGCGGCCTTGGAAGGGTTCAAAATTACGAGAGAGGAGGTCAAGAGACTCCTGCTAGTTCTGGATGTTAGAAAGGCTGTTGGTCCTGACGGGATCTCACCATGAGTACTGAAAGAGTGTGCAAAGGCACTTTGCTTGCCACTCTCCATAGTGGATAGCAGGTCACTGAAGACGGGAGACCTACCAGAAATATGGAAGACGGCTAATGTAGTCCCATTATACAAAAAGGGTGACAGACAAGAGGCACTGAACTACAGGCCAGTGTCCTTAACTTGTGTATCATGCAAGGTGATGGAGAAGATCGTGAAAAAAAACCTGTTAACACATCTGGAGAGAAGGTACTTCGTAAAAACCCATCAACATGGGTTCAGGGAGGGTAAATCTTGCCATACAAGCTCAATAGAATTCTACGATCAGGTGACAAAGATTAAGCAAGAAAGAGAATGATTGGCAGACTGCATTTTCTAGGACTGTCGAAAAGCCTTTGACACAGTACCCCATAAGAGGCTGATGTACACTCTGGAGAAACAAGTAGGAGTAACTGGTTGGGTGCTCCAGTGGATAAGGGAGTACCTAAGCAATAGGAAGCAGAGAGTTACAGTGAGGAGTGAGACCTCAGATTGCCGTAAAGTCACCAGTGGAGTCCCACAGGGCTCTGTACTCGGTCCTATCCTGTTTCTGATATACATAAATGATCATCCAGAGGATATAGACTCATTCTTCTCAATGTTTGATGTCGATGCCAAAATTATGAGAAGGATTAAGATAGAGGAGGACAGCTTGAGGCTTCAAGTAGACCTGGACAAGCTGCAGGAATGGTCGAACAAATGGTTGTTAAAGTTAAACCCTAGCAAATGTAAAGTAATGAAGATAGGTGTAGGGAGCAGGAGACCAGATACAAGGTATCATTTGGGAGATGAAATAATTCAAGAGTCAGAGAGAGAGAGAAAGACCTGATGGTGGATATCACGCCAGACCTGTCCCTTGAAGCCCATATCAAGATAACATCAGCGGCATATACCAGGTTGGCTAACAAAAGAACGGCCTCTAGAAACTTGTGTAAGGAATCTTTCAGAACTTTGTATACCACATATGTCAGACCATTCCTGGAGTATGCAGCTCCAGTATGGAGTCCATATCTAGTCAAGCACAAGACTCAACTGGAATAGGTTCAAAGGTTAGCCACCAAACTAGTACCCAAACTGAGGGGTATGAGCTATTAGGAGAGACTACAGGAATTAAACCTCACATCACTGCAAGACAGAAGAGTTTGTGGGGAACATGATCACCACATACAAGATTCTCAGAGGAATGTGACGGTCTCCCCCCCCCTTTATTTTCTCCCACGCCAGCTGGAAGAGTCATATCCACTTAACCCAAGCGTTCTCTACGTTCTGGGGAACAATTCGACATATGTGGGAGCATGTAGTGTTCTCGCGTTGCCGAGAAATTCGCAAAAGAAGAGTATTTTGGCCTGTGGTTTAGGCCCTTTAGGACGCCAATATGGCGCTGGCCCCTCCGTTTTGCTGCCAAAACGGTATGACGTCAGTGGCACCAGATTGGTCAGGAACAGTGACGTGGCACAGGGAGCCAATGAGAAACGCCCCTGGCAAGTATGATGTCACGAAGGCAGGGGGGTCTGGTCATGACGCCGCAGTGGCTCCAGCAGTTTGACACGACACGTCGAGGTGGTCAGACATGTGAGAGGAGGTCCTGTCAGTTTGACAGTTTACCCCGTTCCGAAGAATTTAACGCGTCACCCAGTAGTCTGCAAGCATCCTGTGGGGTCTTGTGTTGTGTGTTGGTATTCCAACACATGGAATACCAACACATGGTATTCCATGTGTTGGACCGAAGAAGGAATCGACGAGAATTGAGCAGCAAGTGCTCCAGTAACAGGCGCTTGCAAGAGGTGAAGTCTGTGCAGTGACATATGGGACGTCTGTGCAAGTTCACCCGTTAGTGACGACGTAGCGACTGGGCCAATCTACCGAGAGTGAGTAGAAGAATGGAACTAGCTGGGAATCAGGACGACTGCAGCCGAGAGAAAGGTCTGCAGCTGTAGTCGTGAGGAGAAGTCGACAGCCAGGAGATCGACTCCAACCCTTCAAGAAGTTGTGGAGGAGCATGGGCCTGCAGAGGATCGAGCACGGTGAAGACGCGTTTTTTTTGAGGTGTTGAAGAGGTTCCTGGAGAGAGCATCAGTGTGTGTGTGAGGGTGTTCCATACAACTAGTCAAGAGCTGGGACCAGGAGCTTAGCTTCAACTCTCAACAGAGGGCGAGTCCACGTCAGTGAGGTGGCAGTAGATAATTGAGTTTTCCCTCCCATTCCCTTTTAGTCAGCTATACTTTAGCCAGAGTATCTTCTATGCCGTGAGCAGGGCTCACCAATGTCTATGTCATAGTAAGGCACAGTTGTGCAGAGTGAGGCTGTAGAGAGCTCTCACAGAATATATGTGTGGTGTGTGAAGGCACCTGTGATTTATTGAAGAGTTTGCTGTGTCAAGGACATTTATACTCATGTGACATTAATAGTATAAGTTTGTGTCAAAGAATATATATATATATATATATATATATATATATATATATATATATATATATATATATATATATATATATATATATATATATATATATATAAATGTACCATTTATTAGTATAAGGCTGTGTGCCCCGTGTTGATTCATTATTGCTAATATTGATAAAGTGATATATATATATATATGCTGGAGTATTGAAAAACATATTCATGTATACAGTGATTTGCTGTGTCATTGCCATTGAAGTGACTTACGGTGCTTAAGGAAGCACCGTACAGTGATTTATTTGCATTTATTACCATATCTGTGATATACGGTGTTCAATGCCATTACTACAAGTTACTGTGTTAATCGCCATTGAGATGAACTATTGAGCTCAAGGCCAGTGCAGTTATCATTGCGTTTATCGCCATTATAGCAAGATATTTTGTTGATTGCCAGTATTGTGTTTTCTGTGAATTTAAAGAAATAGGCATTTAACGCCAGGGAAACAAGTACGGAGAGAGATCATACAGTGAGGGGGCGTGGCAGCTGTGAATGACAGGAGGGGGAGTGTTGCTGTCTTGATGCGCTCCAGTTTATGAAGAGAGAGTGATCTGGCCATATACTTCGTCGCCTTGTTGTGGATATAGAGTGATGATACTTTAATGTTTTAAGTAAAATACAAAACTACCTTCGCGTTTGCATTATCCCTCCATTGCTTGTTGCTACAGAGTCCATAGAAAGAGTGAGAGTGATAGAGACATACCTGCCTGATACCAGATTTATTTAGTGTGCATTCTTGACACTATTACCACAATCCCACGATACCACTGACATGTTACTGGACACGGGAAACACCAGTTGGCGACCTTTCAGTTAGCAGTAGAGCCCTCTGTCGGGGCGGGCACACAATCAAGAGAGTGGATTGTGTTCTCACTCGCCTTCAGGTTAGGAGGCCGGCCTGAGGTAGACTGGGATACTCTCCAGGTGAACAGTGGCACCTAGAGGAGGGAGTGAAGACCCGCAGGGCTACAGTAAGTAACAGTTAATACTACTAATACTTGGTAGTGGCTGGTGAGAGGAAGAGAAACCCCGACATTGGCGACCTTGCCAGGATTCGAGGGACAGTTACTTACCGACGAAACCCCGACATTGGCGACCTTGCCAGGATACGAGGTACGGTTACTTATTGAGAAACCCAGACAGGAATTGATAGGGGTAGGGACACAGGTGGAAACTGAGTGCCCAAATGAACCATAGAGACATTAGAAAGAATTTTTTCAGTGTCAGAGTAGTAGACAAATAGAATGCATTAGGAAGTGATGTGGTGGAGGCTGACTCCATACACAGCTTTAGGTGTAGATATGATAGAGCCCAGTAGGCTCAGGAACCTGTACACCAGTTGATTGATAGTTGAGAGGCAGGACAAAAGAGCCAAAGCTCAACCCCTGCAAGCACAACTAGGTAAGTACAAATGTATTTTGTCCCACACATGTATTTGGTCACACATATGTACTGGGTCACACACATGTGTTGTGTCACACACATGTATTGTGCCACACACAAAACACCACCTCGACCAACAATCAACAACAAACACGACGTTTTTTAAAGTTAAATGTAGTTTACAAACAGACGTTTGCGAGTTTAGTTGATATACTTAATACGAACACTAACATCAACAACTAATTATACGTCAACACCATCAGTAGACAGGAGAGTCCGAAAGTATTTTAATTCATTACCATTTAATATTACTGAAAGCTGCAAGATAAAGTAAACTGAATATTGACTATGTGACGAGTATTTGATGTCCGAGAACAAATATTAATTAAATTATTTGGGTAATTAAATACATTAAGTAATAATATGTATAGTTAAGCATATAATTACGTGAGACAAACAGGAAGAGAGAGAGTGAGAGACGGAGTGTGTGTGTGTGTGTGTGTGTGTGTGTGTGTGTGTGTGTGTCTGTGTGTGTGTGTGTGTGTGTGTGTGTGTGTGTGTGTGTGTGTGTGTGTGTGTGTGTGTGTGTGTGTGTGTGTGTGTGTGTGTGTGTGTGTGTGTGTGTGTACTCACCTATTTGTACTCACCTATTTGTGCTTGCGGGGGTTGAGCTTTGGTTCTTTGGTCCCGCCTCTCAACTGTCAATCAACTGGTGTACAGATTCCTGAGCCTACTGGGCTCTATCATATCTACATTTAAAACTGTGTATGGAGTCAGCCTCCACCACATCACTGCCTAATGCATTCCATCCGTTAACTACTCTGACACTGAAAAAGTTCCTTCTAACGTCTCTGTGGCTCATGTGGGTACTCAGTTTCCACCTGTGTCCCCTTGTTCGCGTCCCACCAGTGTTGAATAGTTTATCCTTGTTTACCCGGTCGATTCCTCTGAGGATTTTGTAGGTTTTGATCATGTCTCCCCTTTCTCTTCTGTCTTCCAGTGTCGTAAGGTGCATTTCCCGCAGCCTTTCCTCGTAACTCATGCCTCTTAGTTCTGGGACTAGTCTAGTGGCATACCTTTGGACTTTTTCCAGCTTCGTCTTGTGCTTGACAAGGTACGGGCTCCATGCTGGGGCCGCATACTCCAGGATTGGTCTTACATATGTGGTGTACAAGATTCTGAATGATTCCTTACACAGGTTCCTGAACGCTGTTCTGATGTTAGCCAGCCTCGCATATGCCGCAGACGTAATTCTTTTTATGTGGGCTTCAGGAGACAGGTTTGGTGTGATGTCAACTCCTAGATCTTTCTCTCTGTTCGTTTCATTAAGTACTTCATCTCCTATTCTGTATCCTGTGTTTGGCCTCCTATTTCCACCACCTAGTTTCATTACTTTGCATTTACTCGGGTTGAACTTCAACAGCCATTTGTTGGACCATTCACTCAGTCTGTCTAGGTCATCTTGTAGCCTCCTACTATCGTCCTCAGTTTCAATCCTCCTCATAATTTTTGCATCATCGGCAAACATTGAGAGAAACGATTCTATACCCTCTGGTAGATCATTTACATATATCAGAAACAGTATAGGTCCAAGGACTGACCCCTGCGGTACTCCACTCGTAACGTCTCGCCAATCTGAGACCTCACCCCTGTGTGTGTGTGTGTGTGTGTGTGTGTGTTTGTGTGTGTACTCACCTAGTTGTACTCACCTAGTTGTGCTTGCGGGGGTTGAGCTCTGGCTCTTTGGTCCCGCCTCTCAACTGTCAATCAACAGGTGTACAGGTTCCTGAGCCTACTGGGCTCTATCATATCTACACTTGAAACTGCGTATGGAGTCAGCCTCCACCACATCACTGACTAATACATTCCATTTGGCAACCACTCTGACACTAAAAAAGTTCTTTCTAATATCTCTGTGGCTCATTTGGGCACTCAGTTTCCACCTGTGTCCCCTAGTGCGTGTGCCCCTTGTGTTAAACAGCCTGTCTTTATCAACCCTGTCGATTCCCTTGAGGATCTTTAATATGGTGATCATGTCCCCCCTAACTCTTCTGTCTTCCAACAAAGTGAGGTTCAATTCTTGCAGTCTCTCCTCGTAGCTCATACCTCTCAGCTCGGGTACTAGTCTGGTGGCAAACCTTTGAACCTTTTCCAGTTTAGTCTTATGCTTGACTAGATATGGACTCCATGCTGGAGCCGCATACTCCAGGATTGGTCTGACATATGTGGTATATAATGTTCTGAAAGATTCCTTACACAAGTTTCTAAAGGCCGTTCTTATGTTAGCCAACTTGGCATATGCTGCTGATGTTATCTTCTTGATATGAGCTTCAGGGGACAGGTCTGGCGTGATATCAACCTCCAGGTCTTTCTCTCTCTCTGATTCTTGAAGTATTTCATCTCCCAAGTGATACCTTGTATCTGGTCTCCTGCTTCCTACCCCTATCTTCATTACATTACATTTGCTTGTGTTAAACTCTAACATCCATTGGTTCGACCATTCCTGCAGCTTGTCCAGGTCTTCTTGAAGCCTCAAGCTGTCCTCCTCTGTCTTAATCCTTAATGTGTGTGTGTGTGTGTGTACTCACCTAGTTGTACTCACCTAGTTGTGCCTGCAGGATCGAGCATTGACTCTTGGATCCCGCCTTTCGAGCATCGGTTGTTTATAGCAATGACTCCTGTCCCATTTCCCTATCATACCTGGTTTTAAAATTATGAATAGTATTTGCTTCCACAACCTGTTCCTGAAGTGCATTCCATTTTCCCACTACTCTCACGCTAAAAGAAAACTTCCTAACATCTCTGTGACTCATCTGAGTTTCAAGCTTCCATCCATGTCCCCTCGTTCTGTTACTATTCCGTGTGAACATTTCGTCTATGTCCACTCTGTCAATCCCTCTGAGTATCTTATACGTTCCTTTCATGTCCCCCCTCTTCCTTCTTCTTTCTAGTGTCGTAAGGCACAGTTCCCTCAGGCGCTCCTCATACCCCATCCCTCGTAGCTCTGGGACGAGTCTCGTTGCAAACCTCTGAACCTTTTCCAGTTTCATTATATGCTTCTTCAGATGGGGATTCCATGATGAGGCGGCAAATTCTAAGACTGGCCTTACGTAGGCAGTGTAAAGCGCCCTAAATGCCTCCTTACTTAGGTTTCTGATTGATGTTCTAACTTTTGCCAGTGTAGAGTATGCTGCTGTCGTTATCCTATTTATATGTGCCTCAGGAGATAGATTAGGTGTTACGTCCACCCCCAGATCTCTTTCACGCGTCGTTACAGGTAGGCTGTTCCCCTTCATTGTGTACTGTCCCTTTGGTCTCCTATCTCCTAGTCCCATTTCCATAACTTTACATTTGCTCGTGTTGAATTCCAGTAGCCATTTCTCTGACCATCTCTGCAACCTGTTCAGGTCCTCTTGGAGGATCCTGCAATCCTCATCTGTCACAACTCTTCTCATCAACTTTGCGTCATCCGCAAACATCGACATGTAGGACTCTACGCCTGTAAACATGTCGTTAACATATACAAGAAATAGAATTGGTCCCAGCACCGATCCTTGTGGTACTCCACTTGTTACTGTTCGCCAGTCCGACTTCTCGCCCCTTACCGTAACTCTTTGGCTCCTTCCTGTTAGGTAGTTCCTTATCCATGCTTGGACCTTTCCCCCCACCCCCGCCTGCCTCTCGAGCTTGAACAGCAGTCTCATGTGCTGTACTGTATCAAAGGCTTTTTGGCAGTCCAGAAATATGCAGTCTGCCCAACCATCTCTGTCCTGTCTTATATTCGTTATTTTATCATAGAATTCCAGAAGGTTTGTTAGGCACGATTTCCCTGTCCAGAACCCATGTTGATGTTTGTTAACAAACCTAATGTTCTCCAGGTGTGCAACCAGTCGTAGCCTAATTATTCTTTCCAGTATTTTACAGGGGATGCTTGTCAGTGATACAGGTCTATAGTTAAGTGCCTCCTCCCTATCACCTTTCTTGAAGATCGGCACGACATTTACCTTCTTCCAGCAACTGGGCAATTCTCCTGACATAAGTGACTCATTAAAGATCATTGCCAGAGGCACGCTGAGGGCCTGTGCTGCTTCTTTTAGTATCCACGGTGATACTTTGTCTGGTCCAACTGCTGTAGTTGCATCTAGAATTGTCAACTGTTTCATTACCTCCTCTGCTGTCACCTCTATATCTGATAGTCATTCATCTAGGGTAACCCCTTCCAACAATGGGAGCTGCTCAGGCTCGGTAGTGAACACTCCATGGAAACTGGCATTCAGTGCCTCGCAGATTTCCTTGTCACTTTCAGTATATGCCCCCTCTGTCTTCCTTAGTCTTGTCACTTGGTCGTTCACCGACATTTTTCTTCTTATATGACTGTGTAGTAACTTAGGTTGTTTTTTCGCTTTGATTGCAATATCGTTCTCATAGTCCCTTTCCGATGTTCGTCTTATGTTAATGTAATCGTTCCTAGCTCTGTTGTATCTGATCCTGTTGTCCTCTGTTCTTTGTCTTCTTTACTTCCTCCACTCCCGCCTGCTGGCCATTTTTGCTTCCTAACACTGTCTATTAAACCATGGGTTATTATATTCCTTCTTATTTTTTACCTTTACCGTTGGTATAAATCTCTCTTCGGCCTCCTGGCATTTCTGTATGACTAGGTCCATGTGTGTGTGTGTGTGTGTGTGTGTGTGTGTGTGTGTGTGTGTGTGTGTGTGTGTGTGTGTGTGTGTACTCACCTAGTTGTACTCACCTAGTTGTGCTTGCGGGGGTTGAGCTCTGGCTCTTTGGTCCCGCCTCTCAACTGTCAATCAACAGGTGTACAGGTTCCTGAGCCTATTGGGCTCTATCATATCTACACTTGAAACTGTGTATGGAGTCAGCCTCCACCACATCACTTCCTAGTGCATTCCATTTGTCAACCACTCTGACACTAAAAAAGTTCTTTCTAATATCTCTGTGGCTCATTTGGGCACTCAGTTTCCACCTGTGTCCCCTAGTGCGTGTGCCCCTTGTGTTAAACAGCCTGTCTTTATCAACCGTGTCGATTCCCTTGAGGTTCTTGAATGTGGTGATCATGTCTCCCACAACTCTTCTGTCTTCCAACGAAGTGAGGTTTAATTCCCGTAGTCTCTCCTCGTAGCTCATACCTCTCAGCTCGGGTACTTGTCTGGTGGCAAACCTTCGAACCTTTTCCATTTTAGTCTTATGCTTGACTAGATATGGACTCCATGCTGGTGCCGCATACTCCAGGATTGGTCTGACATATGTGGTATATAATGTTCTGAAAGATTCCTTACACAAGTTTCTAAAGGCCGTTCTTATGTTAGCCAACCTGGCATATGCTGCTGCTGTTATCCTCTTGATGTGAGCATCAGGGGACAGGTCTGGCATGATATCAACCCCCAGGTCTTTCTCTCTCTCGGACTCTTGAAGTATTTCATCTCCCAAGTGATACCTTGTATCTGGTCTCCTGCTTCCTACCCCTATCTTCATTACATTACATTTGCTTGGATTAAACTCTAACAGCCATTTGTTCGACCATTCCTGCAGCTTGTCCAGGTCTTCTTGAAGCCTCAAGCTGTCCTCCTCTGTCTTAATCCTTCTCATAATTTTGGCGTCGTCAGCAAACATTGAGAGGAATGAGTCTATACCCTCTGGGAGATCATTTACGTATATCAGAAACAGGATAGGTCCAAGTAAAGAGCCCTGTGGGACTCCACTGGTGACTTCACGCCAGTCTGAGGTTTCACTCCTCACTGTAACTCTCTGCTTCCTATTGTTTAGGTACTCGCTTATCCACTGGAGCGCCCTACCAGTTACTCCTGCCTGTTTCTCCAGCTTATGCATCAACCTTTTATGCGGTACTGTGTCAAAGGCTTTCTGACAGTCCAAAAAAATGCAGTCCGCCCACCCTTCTCTTTTTTGTTTAATCTTTGTCACCTGATCGTAGAATTCTATCAAACCTGTAAGGCAAGATTTACCCTCCCTGAACCCATGTTGATGGGTTGTCACAAAGTCTCTTCTCTCCAGATGTGTTGCTAGGTTTTTTCTCACAATCTTCTCCATCACCTTGCATGGTATACAAGTTAAGGACACTGGCCTGTAGTTCAGTGCCTCTTGTCTGTCACCCTTTTTGTTTACTGGGACTACATTAGCCGTCTTTCATATTTCTGGTAGGTGTCCCGTTTCCAGTGACCTACTATACACTATGCAGAATGGTAAACAAAGTTCTCCTGCACACTCTTTGAATACCTGTGGTGAGTGTGGTGAGATTCCGTCCGGCCCAACAGCCTTTCTCACATCCAGCTCTAATAACCGGTATGATTAGAGCCACCAACCAACTCTACAAATCGCTGTAGTTGGTGGAGCGATTTGTCTGGTTAATTCCGATAACGAACGAGACTCTGGCCTATTAACTAGTCGACGGATCTCCAGCAATTGGTGTCCAGTTCGCAACTTCTTCTTAGAGGGATTAGCGGCAATTCTAGCCGCACGAGATTGAGCAATAAACGGGCGGTGTGTACAAAGCGATTAGAGCGATTAGAGCCGCTCCACCAACTACACTGACCGGTATGTAACCGGTCAGTGTAGAGATCAACCATATAAAGGATCCAGTTGTCGATTCTATATAATCGGTCAGACTTGATTAGGCTAGAGTACCGCATGTAAATTATATCATTGCAGAGGTAGGCAGGCCAGTGTTGCAGGGATGTCAGTGGATACCCTGAGGTCTGTGTAGTTAGGGATACATTTATCTGGTGATATAATTTTCATTGATTATGTGAATGCCATTTCTATGTGTTCATTTCCATGCTTTTATGTACTGTGTTGTGTGGTGAGTCAGTAGATGTGATTGCTGACTGATTGCCTAATGATGTTGTTAGCATGTGGGGTATGCTGACGGAATCATTATGTTGCAGGTTTGTGCAGTGTTGTTATCAGGTATACAATATTACTGCCCTAAGAACTGTGTTGAGGCTTTAAGGGGCCTCTTTGATTATTCAGGGGAATTCACAGTACTTAATGAGAGCAAGCAATTGATTTGTTAATTGCCTAATTAAGAGAATTAGTGCCAGCTGTCTGCGTAGCGACGGTGCTTTATATTAACGTAAATTGTCTAGCTGAAGTAGTCCTTTGCAACGGTTGCAAGATAAGGGGGGCAGTAATATTGGTATACTCTTGTTGTTGCACAACCGTGTGTCATTATTGTGTGGGCACAGTAATTAACGAGTTGCAGTAGCCACAACCATATGTGGGCTGTGCATTTGTGTTGTTGCATGCCATTGTAGTGTGACCTATGTAACACTGGGGTTACTTTGTTTCTTTAAGTTGTGTTGAGGACTTAAGGATTCAGTGAGTTAATTAAAGGGGTAATTAACTGGATAAGGGGTGCACACTTATTGTTGAGTGAGTGAGAGCTGTTATAGGAGAACAGTGTTGAGCTTGCGTGAGATACGTCTCAGGAGCAATTAATTGTCCGTGTGACAACTAATTGACCACTCTAGCTAATTATATAATTAGCCTTCTCATCATGAATTCACGTAGTGGGAGAGGATCTGTCAGAGTCTGTCAGTATTTGTGTTAACGTAATTTGCTCGGGACTAATTACCTTTCTGGGGTATAGCAATTAGTGGCTCATGATAATTAGTGGAGTAATTAACGTCTGGAGTCTTGAGGACTCAGATGACTTGGTAAAGCGCTGTCATGGAGCTAGCATAACTCGTTATATTAATCATATCCTGTCTGATGACAGTGGATTAATTGCACTCATGTTAATTAGGGGTAATTAACTCCTCTCCCGTGAATTCACAGTGTTTGATGAGACCTGCTTAGGCAGTGCGGAGTGAGACGAATTTATGGATGATTAATTATCGGTCCTGGTGACAATTAATTAAATGCTCGGAGTTAATTAGGGTAATTAACACTAAGTAAAGTAAATTTTGACACAGACTGTTGAGAAGCTACCAAGTTAGGGTCGGCTTAGTTAACGTAACTCAATGGGGAGGTAATTAGTGGTCTGTTTGACCTTAATTAAGAATTACTCACTGAATACTTGCTAGGAGTCAAGTGTGATGTAATATAAGAGAGTGTTGAGTTATTGTTAACAAGATGACGTGTTAAGAGAGACAAGTGTTGATGATTAACGTAGAGTACCATCATGTTGTTGTCTAGTGTGAGACAATTGTTTGTGATTAACGTAATTAATCACATAATCAGTTTGGTAATTGATTAAGGCAATTTCTTTTGTTTATCGTCTGGTGACGAGAGTAAAGTAACTTAGGGATTGCTGGAGCTGTGTCCTAGAATCCCACCTTGCCTGACTTTGTTTACTGTTTACAGTGCAACTTCTTGTAGGGAGTTGCAAAGAGTGTTCACACTGGGTTGTGATAGGGGGAGTCACTGTTGGACTACCCGCCTAGTTACGTGGGTCACTCCTGTTTGGAAGGAGGACCCTTGAGCTTGTGATTAGAGTATCTGTCACAGGGTAGCCGTGACACTATTGATTGCATGCTTGTGTCTTTAGTGGGCATCATTGTTCAGTTAGTTCACTTGTCAGCCCGAAGTGTCAGCAGGATGGAGCCTGCTGTTATTTCTCGAGGGGCTGTTGAATAGCTGTGTTGCAATTGCCACTGGACGGACAAATACGTAACCATTCGCTGTGGTGTAACTTAGTCTGTGATATTTTTTTTTGATTTGCAATATTGCGTCGTCAGTGGACACACCTGTGTTCAGGTTAGTTCAGTATGCAGCCGCACAGCAAGGGTTGCTATTTAGCTGTTTGTTATCGTGCCACTGGATGGACATTAACGTAACGTAAACTCGGTAATGTAGTAGTTAGTCTCTTGTTATTAATAAATTGTTATGTTACAGAAAACGGTCTTTGATGTCAACCCTTCAACCATCCTTTTCCACCCATGTTTCTGCATATAACGATTAAATGTTGATGTGATCTTTTGAAACGACGGCTGTCATTGGGAATTCCAATTCCAATTCATAGCGCCACATCAAATATAAATATTTGATTGTGAGAACTCGTCGGTTACCCTTTATTAGTTTAACGTCCTGTTTAACTAGGAGGAGCCAGCGGCCTATTGTGGACAGGTTTTCACCCCTAGTGGTGCAGGCCTGGCGGTTTGCTCCCGCTTTTCCTTTTTCCTATTGGACTCATGCTTAACTGCCGTGAGCAGCCTTTAAACTTGTAGTCCACCTCCTAAGGGCGGTAGGCGTAGAAAAAAAATCTCACAACCACCTTGTCATTCTCTGTGTACCTGTCCTCATACGTCTTAAGTTTAATCACCTGTTCCTTCACTGTTGTCTTCCTCCGGATGTGGCTGTGTAGTAGCTCTGGTTCGGTCTTGGCTTTATTAGCTATATCATTTTCATACCTTTTCTCAGCTGCTCTTCTCACACTGACATACTCGTTCCTGGTTCTCTGGTATCTCTCTACTTTCTGGTGTTCTGTTATTACGGAAGTTCCTCCATGCCCTTTTGTTCAGCTCCTTTGCTTTCATACATTTCCTATTAAACCACGGATTCTTCCTTTGCTTCTCGGTTTTTCCTGTGGGACCAGGATAAACCTGCTTACAGCATCCTGACACTTGTGGGTGACATAGTCCGTCATGTCTTGTACGGACCTGGTTCTGAGTTCTGTGTCCCATTGTATATCCCTTAGGAATTTATTCATCTCCTCATAATTTCCCTTTCGGTACGCCAGCCCTGTTTCCCAGTTCTTTTTTGGGGAAGATAACTCCTAGCTCACTCATCTATGATCACTCATTCCCAAGGGGGCTTCCAACTTAACTTCACTTATATCCGACTCATTTAGAGTAAATATCAGAACAAGCATGGCTGGTTCATCCTCTCTCTCATTCTTGTCGGTCCCATGACGTGTTGACTTTTTGAAGTTTCTTGTTGCCACGTCCAGCAGCTCAGCTCTCCATGTGCCTGGTCCTCCATGTGGGTCTCTGTTTCCCCAATCTATCTTCCCATGGCTGAAGTCTCCCATGATTAGTAGTCTGGATCCATTCCTGCTAGCCACAGAAGCTGCTCTCTCTATTATATAGATGGTGGCCAAGTTGTTTCGATCATATTCCTGTCTGGGTCTTCTGTCGTTCGGTGGGGGGTTATATATGACTACTACTATAATTTTCTGTCCTCCAGTTGCCATGGTGCCTGATATGTAGTCACTGAAACCTTCACAGCTCTGATTTACCATCTCTTCAAAACTCCATACTTTTCTTATCAGCAAAGCTACACCACCTCCTCCACTCCCTTCTCTCTCTTTCCCCACTACATAGTAGTCCTTTGGAAACACTGCATTTGTTATGGCTTTCGTTAGCTTTGTTTCTGTGAGTGCTATTATGTCTGGGTTTTCTTCTAGTTCCCATTCTCCTAGTTCACTTGTTTTATTTGTAATCCCATCTATGTTAGTTTACATCGCCTTGAAGCTCACTTTCTTCTGTTCATTTTCTTGTTCCCTTCTTGGTGAGCGTTCTGCTGGTAGGGAAAGCTGTTCCCTGGGTGTGAAGATCTGTGAGGTGGTTTGCAGGGTCTCAGAGGATTTTGGGGTGGGTGTGGGGGGTTCAAAGGAAGGGGGGACAAATAGGGTATGGAGTAAGGAGATAGGGGGGAACATGGAGGATATGGCATGAGGAGGGATAGGGAGGGTATGGGATGAAGGGGGAGGGGGAAAGGTGGGAGGGGACACATGGTGGGAATAGGGGAGGGGTGACAGGGTCATAATGGGGTGGGGGGAGGGAGGGTTGGGTGAGCATTTGAGTGGGGGCAGGTAGGGTGAGGGGAAGGGAGGGTTTCCATGCAGAGGGGGGTGGTGGTGTTGCCCTCCGCTCTGGTGTTGCTGGGATGCTGGTTGTGGGTTCCCCTCTTTTCTCTAGGACTGGTGTGTTGGGGGCTGTGATTTCCTGATTTACTCCTCTCTTCCCTGCACTCCTCTCATACGCGATCTGTATGATGGCAACGTTGTGCCTCAAATCTGTTTGCCTTACTGTGATGTTTACTGCCCAGGAAAACTCCCCATGGATCCTCCTCTAAGACCGGGTGAAGATTATGATCTAATTGTGTGCCATGCAACAGTGGTTTCTTAAAACCCTCAATGGTGTCGTGAATGTTTGTAGAAGAGACGCTGTGTGCACCTCCAGCCGTCGCCATGTCGTCGCCCCCCGCCCTTTCCCAAATGTAGTTTAATGCTTACAAATGTTGTAAATCAAATATTCAAATATTGCAAATCAAATGCAATATCATTCATACATAACTGGGAACACTTCTATGGAAGAAATGACATGTATGCTCGGAATGGGGTGCATCTATCTAGGGCAGAGGTTGTTGCTATTGCCAACTATAAACGGATTTAAACTATTTCTTTCAGATAGATATATTAGACGAGGAGAGGGAGTAGCCATATATATTAGGGAAAATTTGATATGTAGTCTCAAAAAGGGAATGAAAACTGAGCAACACACAGAAACAATCTAGCTAGAATTAAACGAAAAAGATAAAAAATTTATAATAGGAGTTGTATAGAGGCCACCAAACTTAGACAGAATGGAAACAAAGCATCTATGGAATGAAATGTCTAGAGCATCTAGGTCAAACAGTATTTGTGTCATGGGTGACTTTAATTTAAGTGCAATAAACTGGATTAGCAGAACAGGGAATAATGAATCAGAAGATTTTATAGAATTAATTGACGATTGTTTTTTTAAGCAACACATTAAGGAATCAATGTGGGAAAATAACATTTTAGGCTTAGTGTTAACTAACAGGGAAACACAAATTAATGAAATCCAAATAGGAAGTTAGCTGAGGAACAGTGATCACAAAGAAATCAGATTTAGCATAGAATGGAGTAGATTTGTAGGAGAAAATTCTGTTAAAGTGTCAGATTTACGAAAAGTTGATTTTAATGGTCGTTGGGTGAAATAATTTGTTTGAGGTGAAATAGACTGAAAAATCCTAGGGATGAAGGATGGGCTGGTCTTGGAGCGAGACGTGAACTTAGCGATGGGTGATGCGAAAAGGGATTTCGAAGTGTATTCAAAATAAAACTTATTTAAAAACATTCTAAGCAAAGCACAGGAACGTAGTATACCATACAAATTGAATAGATCGAATAATAATGATACGAGATGGATAGCAAAATATCTGAAGAACCTTACAGGTAGAAAGAGAGCTTGGCACAAAAGGATAAGGAATGGGGAAGTCAGTTTAGAACAAAAATTCGTCCAACTGGTTAGAAATGTTAAAAAAAGAGATAAGGACGGCAAAAAGAATAATGTTGAGATGTTTCCAGCCAGGTGATCTTGTTCTTGTTTTGAAATCCAGAGTGGAGGCTGCTTTAGTTCATTATTTTGATGGGCCTTTTAACTTTGTGTGCGGACGCTCTGAGTTAACTTGTAAAATTAAAAGTCTGCAGGACCTTCCTAAGATTTAGTAGTGCACATTAACAGGTTGAAAGTATTTCAAGGCTCCAGGCCAGTGTCATGTCTGGTACAGGACACAGTCACCCCTGTGACTGTGTATAACTGATGATTTGTCTAATCCTACCCTATGTCATTTTAGCTTTGAGGAGATGTTGGAACTCTTGGATGAGGAGAAACAGGGAGAGTTGAGTGTTTTACTACACCAGTATTCTAATATGTTCGGAGAAGTGCCTACCCAGACCCATGTTATTAGTCATGATATTCAGCTCACAAACACCACCTCTATTCGCATGCATCCGTATAGAGTATTGTTACGGCCCTCTCGGGACGCAACGGGGTTCTTACTCTGATGTTGTTAGAGTTATATCCGACCCCAAGCCAGTAGTGGCTTTCAAGGAATGAGATCCGTGACGCAATAAACTTAACAGGGGAAGGGAAAGAAAGTTAAGAACTTAAGACAATAATTTTCACCATCACCAAATAAATAATATATAAAATAGTGCACAGGGGGAGGGGTATTAACACTGTACAAGGGAATTGTCTTCGTACTGAAGAATCGCACAATCGTCTTCTCCTGAAGACTCTAGTTAAACTCTCTCGGTGCTGAGTCCTCGGTGCTTTCGTGGCCACACAACGAATCCTCTGAGAAGTTGAGCCTACCCTGGCCACGGGTCAGCCAAAACACAGGTCCACTGGGGGCACCGTCGTGGAGGCCGTCAACCACACGTCCAGCTGGTCTGCTGGCAGGTTCCGGATCAGCAAGGCTGGTCAGGCCACTCCACGAACGATATAAGGGGAACGCCCTAGACAGGAGCCTCGTGTGATACCAGAAATCACTATCCTGTCCTCAATACCCCAGTGGATAATCGTCTCCAGCAGTCGGTCCCGGGTAATCCTTCTACTGCCACTCCACTGGCAGGGTAACACCACAGTGTTCTTCCGGGGGGACGACTTCACAACTGCTGCAGCAAAGTACAAGGTATGGAGACGGCTGCCTCGGGTAGACTGACTCAACTTCCACCACAGCAGTCCCAGGTCGACTCTGTAAGCAGACACGTCATCAATAACAGGGACACTAAAACACCACACTTACAGGCTCAGACACAAACGCCCGACATATCCGCTCCATAGATGGCGTTGTAGTCTGAGCACTACCTCACCAGAGGTCAGGAGCGGCTGTGTTGTGAGCTGCACAGGACTGGAAACTGGCCCTTGTGGCCAGTATACGTCATCCTCACCAGGTGTCGTCGTCCGTTTGGAGGGGGTTTCGGGAGCTGACCCACAGATGGCGCGGTCGTCACTGCTCCGTGCTCGGACGCTGGATCCGGGTTCGTAACAAGTATCACCGGAAAATAGGGAAATTATGAGGAGGGAAGTGGAGTTCCTCCTTGAATATGATATAGTTAAGCCCAGTCAAAGTTCCTGGCGTTTGTCATGCTTACTAGTTCCTAAACCGGATGGGAACTGGCGCCTATGTACTGACTACAGGATATTGAATAAGGTAACTGCAGTACACACTTTCCAATTACCATTGCTTGAGGATTGTATTGACCAGATTGGTCACTGTAAATTTATATCTAAACTCGATTTGTCAAAAGGTTATCATCAAGAGACTTTGACAAGTCGAGTTAGTGAAGTTTCAGCTTTTATAACACCTGATGGTTGTTCTCAGTATAACGTTATGCCTTTTGGTCTTAAGAATGTCCCAGCAACTTTCCAGAGGTTAATAAATTTGGTGTTGCAGGATATTCCCAATTGTCGTGCTAACTTAGATGACATTGTTTTGTTCAGTGATTCTTGGCATGACCATTTACAGGGTTTAAAATTGTTGTTTGCCAAGTAGCAGGAGGCCAGTCTTACTGTTAACCCTCAGAAATGTAACTTTTCCAGAGGTACAATTGTCTATCTTGGGCACGAGGTTGGATAGAGGTGATGCCTTTATCTGATTAAATTAATGCCATTGTTAATTATCCTATCTTGACTAACAAGAAACAGGTTCAGCGATTGTTAGGGATGAGTGCCTACTACTGTAGGTACTGTAAGAACTTTTCTATGGTAGCTTCACCTTCGACTGATTTGTTGCAGCAGAGAAGTAAATGTAAGTGGACTACCCCAGTGTCAAGAAGCCCTTGATGGTTTATAAAGTATCTTAACTTCATCCCCAGTCCTCGCTAGTCCTGATTTTAATAAGCCTTTTCTAATGTATACAGAAGCTTCCGATTTGAGTGCAGGTGCTGTCCTACTCCAAGTTGGATGTGATAATGTTGAGCATCCTGTGTACTGTTTTTCTAGAAAGTCCCCTAGCACAGAGAGAAATTACTCTGTTGTTGAGACGGAGGATTATGCTCCTGTGTTGGCATGCAAGAAGTTTGAGGTATATCTATCTACATGGGAATAAGGTAGATGTGTATACTTTTTTTTATCTTTATTTAAGAAAATACAATATAAATCATATATACATTAGTTTTACAAGGCAATACTACATTATAATTCTCATTGAACAAGTGTTTCATTATCACAGAACATGATCTTTAAAACCCCTGAATGTCATACTTATTTTTCTTTAAATGATTTGCAAAAATTGGAGATTATATTTATATTAATTTACAGGGGAAATTATTACATTTATATATATTTTGTATAATTCTCAGTAAACAAATTTTCCATATCATCACCGAGCATGAGCCGTAAACCCCAAATGTTATACCTGCTCCTGCCTCGCAAGAACTTCAATATTTTGTCTACTGAGTAACCCTCCTGCAGTGAGATTTTTTCTACGCCTACCGCCCTTAGGAGGTGGACTACAAGTTTAAAGGCTGCTCACGGCAGTTAAGCATGAGTCCAATAGGAAAAAGGAAAAGCGGGAGCAAACCGCCAGGCCTGCACCACTAGGGGTGAAAACCTGTCCACAATAGGCCGCTGGCTCCTCCTAGTTAAACAGGACGTTAAACTAATAAAGGGTAACCGACGAGTTCTCACAATCAAATATTTATATTTGATGTGGCGCTATGAATTGGAATTCCCAAGAACAGCCATCATATCAAGATCACATCAACATTTAATCGTAATATGCAGAAACATGGGTGGAAAAGGATGGTTGAAGGGTTGACATCAAAGACCGTTTTCTATAACATAACAATTTATTAATAACAAGAGACTAACTACTACATTACCGAGTTTACATTACGTTAATGTCCATCCAGTGGCACGATAACAAACAGCTAAGTAGCAACCCTTGCTGTGAGGCTGCATACTGAACTAACCTGAACACAGGTGGGCCCACTGATGACGCAATATTGCAAAACAAAAAAATATCACAGACTAAGTTACACCACAGCGAGTGGTTACGTTATTGTCCATCCAGTGGCAATTGCAACACAGCTATTCAACAGCCCCTCGAGAAATGACAGCAGGCTCCATCCTGCTGACACTTCGGGCTGACAAGTGAACTAACTGAACAATTATGCCCACTGAAGACACAAGCATGCAATCAATAGTGTCACGGCTTCCCTGACAGCTTACTCTAATCACAAGCTCAAGGGTCCTCCTTCCAAACAGGAGTGACCCACGTAACTAGGCGGGTAGTCCAACAGTGACTCCCCCTATCACAACCCAGTGTGAACACTCTTTGCAACTCCCTACAAGAAGTTGCACTGTAAACAGTAAACAAAGTCAGGCAAGGTGGGATTCTGGGACACAGCTCCACAAATCCCTAAATTACTCTACTCTCGTCACCAGACGACAACCAAAAGAAATTGCCTTGATCAATTACTACATTGATTATGTGATTAATTACGTTAATTGACTGATCGCAGCAGTCAGCAACAAAGTACTACGTTAATCACAACCATTGCCTCTCATAGACAACAACATGATGGTACTCTACGTTAATCATCAACACTTGTCTCTCTTAACACGTCATCTTGTTAACAATAACTCAAAACTCTCTTATATTACATCACACTTGACTCCTTGCAAGTATTCAGTGAGTAATTCTTAATTAAGGTCAAACGGACCACTAATTACATCCCCATTGAGTTACGTTAACTAAGCCGACCCTAACTTGGTAGCTTCTCAACAGTCTGTGTCAAAAAAATTACTAGTGAGTGTTAATTACCCTAATTAACTCCGAGCAATTAATTAACTGTCACCAGGACCGATAATTAATCATCCATAAATACGTCTCACTCCGCACTGCCTAAGCAGGTCTCATCAAACACTGTGAATTCACGGGAAAGGAGTTAATTACCCCTAATTAACATGAGTGCAATTAATCCACTGTCCTCAGACAGGATATGATTAATATAACGATTTATGCTAGCTCCATGACCACGCTTTACCGAGTCATCTGAGTCCTCCAGACTCTAGACGTTCATTACTCCACTAATTATCATGAGCCACTAATTGCTATACCCCAGAAAGGTAATTAGTCCCGAGCAAATTACGTTAACACAAATACTGACAGACTCTGACAGATCCTCTCCCACTACATGAATTCATGATAAGAAGGCTAATTACATAATTAGCTAGAGTGGTCAATTAGTTGTCACACGGACAATTAATTGCTCCCGAGACGTATCTCACTCAAGCTCAACACTGTTCTCCCATAACAGCCCTCACTCACTCCACAATAAGTGTGCACCCCTTATCCAGTTAATTATCCCTATCTAATTAACTCACTGAATCCTTAAGTCCTCAACACAACTTAAAGAAACAAAGTAACCCCAGTGTTACATAGGTCACACTACAATGGCATGCAACAACACAAATGCACAGCCCACATATGGTTGTGGCTACTGCAACTCGTTAATTACTGTGCCCACACAATAATGACACACGGTTGTGCAACAACAAGAGTATACCAATATTACTGCCCCCCTTATCTTGCAACCGTTGCAAGGGACTACTGTGAGCACACACTTACCTCAGCAAGGCAATTAACCAATCAACTGCCTGCTCTCATTAAGTACTGTGAATTCCCCTGAATAATCCTAGAGGTCCCTTAAACCCTCAACACAGCTCCGAGGGCAGCAATATCGTATAAACTGATAACAACACTGCACAAACCTGCAACATAACGATGCCGTCAGCATACCCAACATGCTAACAACATCATTAGGCAATCAGTCAGCAATCACATCTACTGACTCACCACACAACACAGTACATAAAACATGCAAATGAACACATAGAAATGGCATTCACATAATCAATGAAAATTATATCACCAGGTAAATGTATCTCTAACTACACAGACCTCAGGGTATCCACTGACATCCCTGCAACATAATGATTATAATTTTACATGCTGGTACTCCATCGCACTAATCCAGTTTGACCGATTATGTAGAATCGACAACTGGATCATTATATGGTAAATCTCTACACTGACAGGTTACATACTCGAGTCAGTCTACACACTTATATACTTATAATTCTTTATCTACAGTGTGATCCCGTGTACAACATCCATCTCCAGGTACCGCCCTACCAGTCACCTGGACGTGCCACTGACAGCTGTCACTCAGCTGCTTCCCTCACTGTAACACTTATTGTACTCACGGCTCCGGGTTTCTTCCACAATCCTTTTCCTGGTCACAACCTCTCTGGCTGTAAACACCTAGCTCGCTCCTCGTGCGAGGTGTGGCCCTAGAATGTCCAGGGAAGGTGGCCTAACAACGTGGCCCTAAGGGGTGGCCACGGGTAGCGCCTGACGTCACAGCACCCCACCGGGCTGAGCTGGTGCGCGGGGGTGGAGTGGGGGTTTGGCCTCGCGGGGGACCTGGGTAGGTGCCCCCCCTCCGGGCTGCTGGCCAAGGTGGGCGGCCGCGGGCGGCCTGGGGTGGCCTCTGACTGGCTGGTTGGCACCCACCAGCATACACACGTGGTTGGGAGATCACTTTACACCCCATCCTCAGCATGCTCGCTCGTACACTCGGGTGACAATGGCCGGCGGCGTCACCACACTTACGCCGCCTGGCGGAATTCAAAGTCCAACAGGGGCCTGTAATCTCTCCACAATTACACTAGGAGGCCCTGCCCATATTCCCCCAATTGTCCAACAACACTAGACAGGTTATTTGAACCACCTGTTACACCATAAGGCTCTGCCAGCTGCCTCATGGGTGCCCACTGTCTCTGAGGCTATCTTACTGGTCCTTCCATACCTCATCGGCCCCAAATTTCACGAAAATTGGGCCTAAACACAACCCGGGATGGCAGTAGTGCCATCCCCGCTGGACAACAAGGTAACGACAGCAATTAACGGGGGTTAAGGTGGCCGACACTCACCTCCACCCAGCTACGTCCTCCTCCACCTGCTACCCAGGTCAAACTGACGATCTCGCGGGCTAGGGAAACTCAAAATGCCCATATCTAACCCCCTACTTTGTCTTGACCAATCAGCAGGAAGCCAGCACACCACCATGGTGCCACTTCCAATAACAGCTGCTCGCGCCAAAACTCGGCCAGGGGCAGAGATGCCTAACCCAATCCCAGGCCTCACACCCTCAGGCGTCCCGTGACGTTACAAGGAGGGGGAGGCCTAAAGACAGTGGGGCAATGTCTCACTTGGTGGGGGGGGGGCAACGTTCACCCCACCTCTAATGGTTTGAGAGTCAAGTACCTCACATACCACTTCACTCTAACAGGAGTCTGGCCCTAGCTTCGGTGCGGGGCAGACGTGTTGAATCGGCGCTCCAGCAGTTTGGTGTTGTTTGCCCGTTTCGGCCGGTTGGGGGCGGGTGTGTGTCTGCTCGCCTGTGCTGACGTGGCGTTACGATGGGGGTCCCTCTACCCCCAGTCGTCCGGGCTCAGTCTGTGGGACTAGAGTTCTCTGTGCGGGCTGGTTACCCGGAGATTGCCCTGGCTTGTGAACTGCTCTCTGTCCCTGTGTTTGCGATTTATGGGGTCGAGTTGGTAACGGCCCGTAGGGCCATTGTGAAGTTTGCAGAGGAGGCGGCGTATCGCGATTTTCTCCGGCGATACGAGGGGCGGACACTGCCCCTGCCGGATGGTGCGGGCACTGTCACCCTCTCGGATAGAAGTGGTGCACTTACTTACATCAGTGTGCATGGGGCTCCCTTGGAGTTTCCAGAGGCTCTGCTACGGCGGTATTTCGGGCGGTTTGGCGCAGTTGTTAGTGTGAGAGTGAACGTGGTGTCTTCTAGTCCTCTTAAGGGTGTGAGGTCTAACATTCGCACCCTGGGCATGAGACTCCGGGCGGATATTCCGTCCTCTGTGCGCCTTATGGGGTACAACGTTCGGGTGTTTTACGCCCGTCAGCCGCGGACGTGTTATCGTTGTGGTCTTTTGGGCCATCAGGCTGCTGACTGTTCTGCGCCTCCTGTTGCACCAGTGAACCTCTTCAGTGAGGAGGATTTTCCGCCCCTTCCTGTGGGGGATGAATCGGTGGGTATGGACGTCTCTTCGGCTGAGGAGGTGCCCTCTGTAGCAGCTGTTGATCCGCCTGTTGCGCCCCCTGTTGTTGCCGCATCTCTTCCAGAGGTTGGGTCCTCACCTAGTGCTCCAGCTGGTGTCCCTGCGCCTCTTCCGCCTGCCGTTTGCTCAGACCCCTCGTCTTCCAGTTCTTCCTCTGCTGTGTCTGTCCCGGTCCCTGCACCCTCGCCGTCTGTCCCGGCTGTGCTGGGAGATGAGGTGGATCCGGAATTCCCTCCTGTGCCTGGCCTGGTGCCCCGTGTGGTTGAGGAGGCTACCGTGCTGCGGCGTGCGTCGGTTCGCTCGGTTGGTGCTGCGCGGGTCGCTGAGTCTGCCTCCGGGTCTGATGATGTGCGGCCCGAGCCTAAGCGTTCCCGGCGTTCTTCTGTGTGGGCTGATGTTGGCGAATTCGACGAGTGTCGTCCTTCCGTTGACGGTGGGGTGGCTCCGGATGTGGTGCACACTACGGTGGTGGCGGAGGTACACTTGCCTGAGGATGCCGGTGCCGGCGTTTCGGCCTCCACTTCTGGTCCGGTGTCCGAGGGTCCTGCTTCAGGTGCGTTGCCTGCGTCGGATGGCTCCGGTTCTTCGTGGGCGGTGGTTCCCCCTGCTGTAGTTGGTGGTGAGCGGGGTGGCCTGGTGGTGATGTTGAGAAAGGATGCTCGCTCTGGATGTTCTGTGGCCCCTTCCTCGTTACCCGTTTCCTCGGCAGCGGTCTTGCCGCCTCTTCCGTTTCCTGCAGTCCCTTCCGTGTCTCCTGCGGTATCCGTGGAAGTGCTATCGTCTCAGCGTCCGACACCTGCTCCGATGGCGAAGGCGTGGCAGGCTCGGCGACCCTCGTCCGCTTCTCCGGTGTCGTCTGCTTCCTCGAAGGGCGTGGTTGGCGCTCCCCAGCCTCGTTATGCGACTTGCGTCAGTGACCTTAGGCATTGGCCGATGCCGCCAGATATAGATGTTCCCGAGTTTATGATACCCGCTCGAGCGCGGGGGATCAAAAACCCTACCGACCTTGAAGATCTCGTCTGGGAAGCTTACAAGTCGAAATATCCTTGTGAGCTGTTCCCGGAGAAGTACGTTTCTTCCGATGTTCCTCGCACGTGATTTCTATGTATTTTGTGTTGCCTGGTTGTGGGGTGTGTATGTGAGTGGGTGGGGTGGGTATTGTTTCCCCGGTTCCTGCGTGCTCCGGTTTGTTTTGTGGGTTTTTTTTGTATGGCTAGTGGGGGGGTGTGCGGTTCCTATGCGTTTGTGTGTTCGGTTATGGATGTCGTGTGCACTTGTTTGTCATATTGTGTGCCCTTCAGGCTGTTGGCGTGTGCTCTTTGTTATGTTTTGCCTTCCGTTTGTTATGGCGGATCTGTTTTCTTTATTGTTATTGTTCTTATTCTTGTATGTTTCTCGCCTCTCTGTATGTATTTGAGGTGTTAGCAGGCTGGTTTTGTCCTGGGGTTTTCCCTTATGTTTGTATTACACTGTGTTACTAATTGTGTTTTGTTTGTATCTGCATTTTTGTTTTGTGGTCAGCCCTTCTGGCTGGTCTTCTATTGATTTGTTCCTTTGTTCTTGTACATATGTGTGCTTTGTACTTTTGTTCTATGTTGTATTTGTTCTGTTTTTCTTGTACATTATACGCATGCTTGCATGTAAAAATAAAAATAAAAAAAAAAATTCACTCTAACCTCTTGTCCTATTTCACAGAACAGGAAAATTTCTGTAATTCTCTCTACAGAGCAAACACAGACCTCTAGCCAGTCCCAAACGACAGTCCTTAACATAAGCTTTCATTCAACATTCCACAAGTATATGTTAGTTTGAAAGCTTCAGTTTCTAGAGTCCCTAGAGCGACTAGCCTAATTTAGAAACTAGGAAAACTAGCTGAGGGAATCTTCATTCCCTCACACCTGCCTGCCTATCCACACACAAAAAATGTAATCAGAAAGTAACATAATTATTGTATTCTTAATTTTCTTGCATTTTACGTCAATATGAAACATTAAAAACCTCATTAACTCCACTTTAATACTTGGTCCACAAAAAGCTTTAAGAGTGTTTCTAATCCAGTTTACAAGAACAACTTTCTGCTTACAGAAATAAAATATATGCATATTATTCCCAATTTTAGTACATTGGTCACATCTATTGTTGTCCTTAATGCCCAACATCAGCAACCTATCATTAGTAGGGAGCGATACAATAGCTCACGTTGTTTTGGGGCAAAAAATTTAACATGAAGGTTTGCCCATATTACTTGCTAGCTAAAGAGTGGATATGCCTCCTCTACTCTAGCAACTATATTTGGTAGTATAACATCATACACTTGTTTACTGTTCATCATTAAAAAAACCTTCAATATTACAAATCCGCCTGAGAACATCCATTGCACATGAATAAAAGTGCGGTGAAATAAAGGCAAGGTCAGTATACTCTGGCATATGTATCAAGGTCAGTATACTCTGGCATATGTATCAAGGTCAGTATACTCTGGCATATGTATCAAGGTCAGTATACTCTGGCATATGTATCAAGGTCAGTATACTCTGGCATATGTATCAAGGTCAGTATACTCTGGCATATGTATCAAGTAGCTAACACGTAATTTACAAAAGTAATGTCCTAGCGCATTTACACTATTCCACTGCATTATCTACTTTCTAAAGGTAACACATAAGATTGCCAATGACTTATGGTACACATTCAGTATTCCTATTCCACCGTTTTTCTTACCTTTACATAGAGTAGTCCGTTTAATTGGTGTTGGATACCATACCTATCTAAAAATAGTTTTGTCAATCTTCATAGCACTTTTCTTGTCAATTGGAAAGCTGTGAGACAAATACCACACTTTAGACAAAATTTTGCAATTGTCTAAAATGTGGTATTTGTCTCACAGCTTTCACAGGTTGATGTGTATACTGACCATAATCCTTTAATATTTATTGACAGAATGAAAATTCATAATCAGAAAATTTTGAGGTGGTCTTTTTATTTGCAGGAATTCAATCATCACATACATCATATTCCTGGCAAGTTAAATATTTTAGCTGATGCTTTGTCCAGGTGTTTTCCTGAGAAAACGCTGAGTTTGACAAACCACTCTAAAACTTCCTCCTTGACATTGCTTATGTAATGATTATAATATCTTGTAATTGCTGATATACTTTTAATTGATTTAGACTTGATGGTGTTGTATATATATTTTACATACTAAAGGATTTGATGCTGCAGTTGTGCTTACACTGAATATTGTGCAGCTCATGTAGTTTATTGTGAATATATATGTACGGTTCATGATACTATTTTGCGGTCCATGTCTGTAAGAATGTGTACACTGTATCTCACATTGTACCCATTTCTTGCCATGGAGGGATGTTATGACCCCACATACACCAGTATGATCATACTGTGGCTGGTGTATGATGTGTTTAAACTGTATAGTGATGTCTTGGCTGATTAGCCTAATATCACGAACATTATATTATTTGCTTAATCTTCTTTCGACAATATACTATTAATAATTGTGTATTGCCAACGTATATCAAATATACTTATGCATATTATGTTTCAATGCCAAAGATGAATGCCATGTATTTGTGGATATATTGGACGTGTAGTGAATAGCAGTAGCCTAGTGTCATGTAGCTTGGAAAACATCATTATGTGCTTATTGTATGGAATGCTACGTAATGCTGTATAGGGCATGATATGTATATTTATGATGTAGAATGTATACATTTAGGTATGTGATGTATTACTCGCATGTATACTGTGAAATATTCATTTCATTGTTGTTCATTGCATTGTCCTCTTGTCATGACAGTAATTTACATTCTGGCACTGTGAGACGTATTTGTAGCGCAGAGACAAGGTTTTGTTACTTATTTTGCATATGACACTTTACATTGTATTTATGTATACTTATGAATAACGGCGGACCGGTACCGTCTTGAAAGCCTCCCTTAACCTCACCCCCCCCCCTTGCGTACCGTTCCAGCTAGTGTTACATGTCATGCTAAAATGAATTCCCTGTTCACTTATTTATATATCATGATATAATTTATTATGCAGTGATATATTGATATGTATTATTAGGTAAAATTGTGTATTATAACCTTTGTTTAGTTATATTATGAATTAGGCGTTATTTACTGATAAATGTCTGTATATGAGCTTGTGATATTCGAAAGAGGAGAGTCAGTTGACTTGTGGAGTTGGAAACTGTCGCTCTAGGCCTGCCTGCCTCCCGGGCAGTCACTAATCTTTGATCTTCCTAGTTAGGTGCATGTATGTCGCTCTGGTCCGGGTTTAGTGTTCTTATTTGTGTAAATTGACTGCTAGGATACTTATTGTTAAGCAGTAGGTATATCTACATATATATACCATGGTTCTGTTCTACCGTTATACATCATTTATACCAGGTGGTAGGTGCTTTGATATGTATTATTGAGGTAGGTACCTGAGGATCTTAAGTGATGCCATTGTGCCATGTATGATATTAATTCCTCAACCTCATTTGTTAATGACTGACTCCACCATCCTGTATTGGTATTAGCAGCATAATAGGCGCTAGTGTCCCACTGCGCCAGGATAGAGCCTGGTGTCAGCTAGTGCTGAGTGTATACAGTTTAGAGACCGGTTGATGATTATGCAAACTTTAAGAAGCTGGATTAAGTAATAGAATGTAAATTAAAGAGATTGTAGTTTTTTTTTAATGTCATACTAATTTATGTTTTATGCCCAGTAAACTGGAATATTTTTTTACTAGCCTTTAACTCCTCTAGACCTTTATTGATAATTGGCCAGGCTATGTTTTCCAGCGATGCTGTAGGTTCACTCCCCCATAACGTTAAATGGGGGACACATAACATAATGAAACTGTGAAAAGAGGAGAACAGATACACAGATTGTATCAGATCATCACAATCTTCACAGATTGTGAAGATCTCGACAAAGATTCCAGAAGATCTACACAATAGAGCAGTGAGAAGTACCTGTACTGAGAGAGGAGGCGGTAAACTAAGCAACCTTGGATGAATTTCAGGTTACCAGTGATGAGGTCAAAAGGAATGTTTTTTTTAGCTGAATGTGACAAAGGATGTTGGGCCTGACAGAATCTCACTATGGATACTGGAAGAGGGTGTAGAAGCACTAAGAGTGCCACTCTCTATGATGTATAGAAGGCCACTGGAAACAAGAGACCTACCGGAAAGCTGGAAGACAGCTAATATAGTATCAATATACACAAAGGGTGACAGGCAAGAGATACTAAACAACAGACCAGTTTCCCTAACTTGTATACCATGCAAGGTGGTGGAAAAGATCGTGAGGAAGCAGCTCATTGAACATCTGGTTGAGAACATCTGTAACACACCAACAGCATGGATTCAGGAATGATAAATCGTGCCTCACATGTATATACAATATATATAATCACAATATAACTATATATATTGTCACGCGCCACTCACCTTGGCCTAGCATTACATGAGGTTACAGTTAAACAGCGGGGGATCGTGCTACTGATCCTATAACCTCACGCCGTGGGACTTCACTCCCTCCACCAGGGTATCACATATCACCCCCAGAGACCTCTCCTAGTCATGCCTCAAGACCGGTCACCACTTGACCTTGAACCCAAGGGGGAGAGGAGAAGGCTCAGCCCACACTACTAAGCTCAATCCTGCAGTATGTGACTCTCCCACCAGGCCTACCCACCTATGCGTGCAGAGAATTTGCCGGAGTTCCGGCCGTAGCCTCACCTCCACCCCTTACCTTATGGTGGCCAGCTGGGTAATTCTCTCAGCGTCCCAGCAACGCCGTTAGTTCGAATATAATATATTTACAGCAGCCTAGGACAGTACTATATGCTCCCAGTACTACAATTCAGATGTACAATCATGTTGCCATCTCAGGGTCACTCTCTAGGGAATGCCAGTACAAGTGTTCAAATTTAATGTCGTGTTGCCAACACAGGGTCTCTCTCTATGTCATGCCAGTAACAATACAGTATAATCATATGTCATTAATCACAAAGCTCAATGAGATGGAGGTTACACCAGAAGCAGTGATCAAATAATAAAAAGTTTACTCAAAGTAAACTACAACACACGAGATACATGTATGGATTTATGGAAATAATAATAATGATGGTGACGGCGGCGCTCTTCTGGTGGCCGCCAGCAGCTGGCATCAGCTGATGAATTAAAGGGATCACTGGCCCCCCTCTCACTGGGGCGGCTCCGTCAGCGTCGCTCATTATTCCTCCACGGGCCGGCCACACCAAGTCTTCACCAATAGGTAGAATAAATTATACGTGCTGTCCCACAGCCTAATCTACTCCTATGACTTATATGCACTCTAATAAATGCCTAAGCATAATAATAGGCCTATCTTGCCTAACAACCAAGGGAAATATGATCAACCTTAACCTATCCTGTCCTCAGACGCCTAGGCTCCAGTCGCCGTTCGCTGGGTACTCCATTCCTCGCGTCGTTCCTCAACGTTCCAGAAGCTTCACCAATCCAAAGGCGTCGTGAAGATCCTCATCTCCGTTCTCATTCCCAGAGTGAAGTTCCTGGGCGTTGGCTCGTCCAGTCGTCACTGCACACATCGTCCCCTCAAGCACTCCTTCACCAAGACCACACTCAAGGATCAGGATGCACCTTCTCTTTTCTGAGTTCCTGGTGGGCATGATCCAATCACGACATCTCTGAATGCTTTGGAGTTCCACTGATGGCGAGTCACTCACTCCTCCAGCCACCGTAACTCTCTCGACTTCTCCAAGACTATTAGCACATGGTCCTCGGCGCCCTTACACCGCTGGATTAGGCTTCCTCGCACTTCCCTGAAGTACTGCAGTCCTATTTAGTCACTATATACTCGTCAGGCTGTGTATATCCACTTAAGGAGGCTCCTAGACCTCGGAACTCGAGAGCTCAATCGGCGCACGTCCGCTCTCAACAAAGCGCAAAGTATCTCTGAGCGCCTGGCGCTCTGCAGGCGGCGGGCCAGGTCTCTCGGTGACGTCACAGACCCAGGGGCGGGCTCTGATTGGTCAATGAAGTCCTGTGACCTCAGCCAGCCAATCACCGACCGGCAGACGTCGTACACAAAATGGTGGATTTGCAGGGCATAGGGCGCCATTTTGTTGTACCCAGGGCGCAACATTTCCACTTCCCTGCAAATTTACAAATGCAAATTTCTCCCAAAATAAGCAACCATTCTGGAAGCCTCATACCTCAAAAGATTCCCTGCACCTCAGAGAACCTGCAAGTAAGCTGATATGAGTCTTACAGCTGGCATATGGGAGAAACTGGAGGGGACACCGTCACAATATCCAGGAGACAAAAAATAGGCAAGAAAGAGAAGATTGGGCAGACTGCATTTTCTTAGACTGTCAGAAAGCCTTTGGCACGTACCTCATAAGAGGGTGTTACAAAAGTTGGAGAAACAGGCAGGAATAAAAGATAAGGGGCTCCAGTGAGTAAGGGAGTGCTTACGCAACCGGAAACAGCGAGTAACTGTGAAGGAGGAGACCTCAGTGTGGTAAGATATCACCAGCGGAGTCCCACAGGGCTCTGTACCTCAAACCATCCTGTTTTTGATATATGAAAACAATCTTCCTGAGGGTATAGACTCATTCCTCGCAATGTTTGCTGATGATGGAACAATTATGAGAAAAGTCAAGTTAGATGAAGAGAGAGACTACAAGACGACTTGGACAAATTGGAGGAATGGTCGAGAAAATGGCTACTAAATTTTCACTCAGATAAGAATAAATTTGTAAGCAAGATTTTAAAACTGAATAATATATAATTTTAGACAAATATTGTCACTTGATAACTATGATAGTGATTGATAATTGATAATTAATACTGATCATTAATTATTGAACTTAATCTAAATTAGATTATGATTTAAATAGAATATTCATCTTTACTGATACCTAATGGTTTAAGATAATTATTACTGCAGATGCTTTTATTTTAGGCGTTCTCCGCGTTATAATGGCTAACAGTTTATGGAAAGATTAATGTGTATAGTATAATGCAAATTGGTCAATCACCATCCACTAGGGACTCAATACTTAACCAACAGAAAACCGGAGTCTAGTCTGAACCGTTGCCCGACTAATGATCACTCCTGGTGTCACTGTTTTGCCTCAGTACTTTTGTAGATTTAGATATCAGCTTTACTGGAGGGATAGATAACACGCAGTAGCGTTGGATAAATTAAGATTGTGGTGTGTGGTAGCGTAGATGGGTCTCTGAACACGTGAGCTCGCACTCACCACATGAGTGGTGAGTGCGAGCAGAACGTTAGCACATTTAAATTGTGAGGGACTTTATCGTAAAATCTCATTCAGAGGGATTTTAATGAACTCTTAGTAGTTATTAACCAACAAAACTTTGGTGACCTTCCCAACTCTTCTTTAACGTTCTTCCCTTCACCATGATGTAACTGATCTAGACTGTGAGCATATATCATGGCAGAACCCTGGGACATGTTGGTTCATCTGTCTAAGAGACTGTCTTGTCTACACTGGCTGTCGGGACAACCGGTGTAGTGAACACTAAAAGCGGAACACAATACCTCCACCAACACAACTACTAAACAATAGAGATGGATCTCAGAGACACCCAACTGGTGTCCAACTGAGACTTGAGGCCTTCCCTGTATGCCACTTGTGTATGGAGGTGTTAGGTGATCAACACCCCAGTCATATAATTGCTAACCACATGCCCTCTCAAGGATGGAACCTCACAACAAACTGACCTATTTACTGACAACCAACACGAGACAGACAACGAACACATGAGTTCCTATTTATTGCTGGGTGAACAATAGCATCAGGTGATAGGAAATCCGCCTAACAATTTCTGTCCCGCCCAGGATTTGAATCCTCGGAATTCCCGATTGCTAGTCGAGAACGAAGGCTAATGTACTACTAAGACCCTTTATACAAGAATAGTTGTACCAATGTACAGTTTGAGAACACACTTGGCTGTGACAACGAACATTATTGGTAGAACCTCAGTTATGAGAATGAACAGTATGAGAACAAGAATAACTGTGACAAGGAACAGTGAGAAAACAAACAGTGAGAGATAACGATCAGCGTGAAAACAAACAATGAGAGATAACGAACAGCGTGAAAACAAACAGTGAGAGATAACGAACAGCGTGAAAACAAACAGTGAAAGATAATGAACAGCGTGAAAACAAACAGTGAGAGATAACGAACAGCGTGAAAACAAACAGTGAGAGATAATGAACAGTGTGAAAACAAACAGTGAGACATAACGAACAGCGTGAAAACAAACAGTGAGAGATAACGAACAGTGTGGAAACAGAGAGACACAACGAACAGTGTGAAAACTAACAGTGAGAGATAACGAACAGCATGAAAACAAACAGTGAGAGATAACGAACAGTGTGAAAACAAACAGTGAGAGATAACGAACAGCGTGAAAACAAACAGTGAGAGATAACGAACAGCGTGAAAACAAACAGTGAGAGATAACGAACAGTGTGAAAACAAACAGTGAGAGATAACGAGCAGCGTGAAAACAAACAGAGAGACACAACGAACAGTGTGAAAACAAACAGTGAGAGATAACGAACAGCGTGAAAACAAACAGTGAGAGATAACGAACAGTGTGAAAACAAACAGTGAGAGATAACGAACAGCGTGAAAACAAACAGTGAGAGATAATGAACAGTGTGAAAACAGAGAAAGACGACAAACAGTGTGAAAACAGAGAGACACAACGAACAGTGAGAGAGAGAGAGAGAGAGAGAGAGAGAGAGAGAGAGAGAGAGAGAGAGAGAGAGAGAGAGAGAGAGAGAGAGAGAGAGAGAGAGAGAGAGAGAGAGAGAGAGAGAGAGAGAGAGTGAGAGAGAGAGAGAGAGAGAGAGAGAGGGGGGGGAAGGGAGGGGGGAATAATGTGGGAGGAAACTGGTTGGTTGAGAACCAGTATGGAGAGAGTGAGGGTTGTGAGAGGGTTTGGGGGGACTTTTGGTAGTTTATATTAAGTATTTTGTTTGTAAAACTTTGGGGACTTTGTGGCGTAGAGCATAGCATTCTGGTCTGTGACTCAGAAGGTCCCGGGACGAGTCCTGGTCAGGGTGCCAGGATGCAAGGGTGTCATACTGATAGAGTTAACAACATCGTTGGTAACACTAACCCTTCATTCCTTGAGTGGTGCGGTGCTAGCATGAGGTACTCCACTCGGCGGAGACCTGAAGGGTACCAATGCGGCAGTTGCTACCGCCAGGGTCGAAGGTGTTCCTTGTCTCGGTTCGATCTGGAAATGGAACCCTCTCGGCGGAGACCTGAAGGTTCCAGATAAAGTCACCGAAGCACACAAACACATAACACACACACACACACATGCACGCAAATACACACATCCACACAAACATACAACGGTGTTGTTAACTGCATCAATATGAAACTGTGGCAAGGGAGAAGGAGAGAGCTGGAGAGAGATTTGGAAGTGGGGGAGGGGAGGGAGGCGGGATTGGTTTTAGGTGCCTATTATTAAGTATTTTCTTTTCAAATATAGTGGGGAATGTTACTGTGGTATGGTAGTCTTGTGGTATATGATTATATGTCCCACGGTCATATGGTATATGATTATATGTCCCACGGTCATATGGTATATGATTATATGTCCCACAGTAATATGGTATATGACTGTGGGGTACTGCGTTAGCACTTTCAACCCACAATCAGTAGGTCCTCAGGCAGAATCATGCGCAGGGAGGAAGGACTAAAGTGTTTGGTTCAGATACAGTAGGAACATCGCTGGTAACACTGCACTACATTCCTTGAGTGGTACAACACTAACATGAGGTACTCCACTCCCTGGTGGCTGGAAGGTACCCATGAGGCAGTTACTACTGGCTAATACGGCACTCCCTGGTGGCTGGAAGGTACCCATGAGGCAGTTACTACTGGCTAATACGGCACTCCCTGGTGGCTGGAAGGTACCCATGAGGCAGTTACTACTGGCTAATACGGCACTCCCTGGTGGCTGGAAGGTACCCATGAGGCAGTTACTACTGGCTAATACGGCACTCCCTGGTGGCTGGAAGGTACCCATGAGGCAGTTACTACTGGCTAATACGGCAATCCCTGGTGGCTGGAAGGTACCCATGAGGCAGTTACTACTGGCTAATACGGCACTCCCTGGTGGCTGGAAGGTACCCATGAGGCAGTTACTACTGGCTAATACGGCACTCCCTGGTGGCTGGAAGGTACCCATGAGGCAGTTACTACTGGCTAATACGGCACTCCCTGGTGGCTGGAAGGTACCCATGAGGCAGTTACTACTGGCTAATACGGCACTCCCTGGTGGCTGGAAGGTACCCATGAGGCAGTTACTACTGGCTAATACGGCACTCCCTGGTGGCTGGAAGGTACCCATGAGGCAGTTACTACTGGCTAATACGGCACTCCCTGGTGGCTGGAAGGTACCCATGAGGCAGTTACTACTGGCTAATACGGCACTCCCTGGTGGCTGGAAGGTACCCATGAGGCAGTTACTACTGGCTAATACGGCACTCCCTGGTGGCTGGAAGGTACACATGAGGCAGTTACTACTGGCTAATACGGCACTCCCTGGTGGCTGGAAGGTACCCATGAGGCAGTTACTACTGGCTAATACGGCACTCCCTGGTGGCTGGAAGGTACCCATGAGGCAGTTACTACTGGCTAATACGGCACTCCCTGGTGGCTGGAAGGTACCCATGAGGCAGTTACTACTGGCTAATACGGCACTCCCTGGTGGCTGGAAGGTACCCATGAGGCAGTTACTACTGGCTAATACGGCACTCCCTGGTGGCTGGAAGGTACCCATGAGGCAGTTACTACTGGCTAATACGGCACTCCCTGGTGGCTGGAAGGTACCCATGAGGCAGTTACTACTGGCTAATACGGCACTCCCTGGTGGCTGGAAGGTACCCATGAGGCAGTTACTACTGGCTAATAAGGCACTCCCTGGTGGCTGGAAGGTACCCATGAGGCAGTTACTACTGGCTAATACGGCACTCCCTGGTGGCTGGAAGGTACCCATGAGGCAGTTACTACTGGCTAATACGGCACTCCCTGGTGGCTGGAAGGTACCCATGAGGCAGTTACTACTGGCTAATACGGCACTCCCTGGTGGCTGGAAGGTACCCATGAGGCAGTTACTACTGGCTAATACGGCACTCCCTGGTGGCTGGAAGGTACCCATGAGGCAGTTACTACTGGCTAATACGGCACTCCCTGGTGGCTGGAAGGTACCCATGAGGCAGTTACTACTGGCTAATACGGCACTCCCTGGTGGCTGGAAGGTACCCATGAGGCAGTTACTACTGGCTAATACGGCACTCCCTGGTGGCTGGAAGGTACCCATGAGGCAGTTACTACTGGCTAATACGGCACTCCCTGGTGGCTGGAAGGTACCCATGAGGCAGTTACTACTGGCTAATTCGGCACTCCCTGGTGGCTGGAAGGTACCCATGAGGCAGTTACTACTGGCTAATACGGCACTCCCTGGTGGCTGGAAGGTACCCATGAGGCAGTTACTACTGGCTAATACGGCACTCCCTGGTGGCTGGAAGGTACCCATGAGGCAGTTACTACTGGCTAATACGGCACTCCCTGGTGGCTGGAAGGTACCCATGAGGCAGTTACTACTGGCTAATACGGCACTCCCTGGTGGCTGGAAGGTACCCATGAGGCAGTTACTACTGGCTAATACGGCACTCCCTGGTGGCTGGAAGGTACCCCATGAGGCAGTTACTACTGGCTAATACGGCACTCCCTGGTGGCTGGAAGGTACCCATGAGGCAGTTACTACTGGCTAATACGGCACTCCCTGGTGGCTGGAAGGTACCCATGAGGCAGTTACTACTGGCTAATACGGCACTCCCTGGTGGCTGGAAGGTACCCATGAGGCAGTTACTACTGGCTAATACGGCACTCCCTGGTGGCTGGAAGGTACCCATGAGGCAGTTACTACTGGCTAATACGGCACTCCCTGGTGGCTGGAAGGTACCCATGAGGCAGTTACTACTGGCTAATACGGCACTCCCTGGTGGCTGGAAGGTACCCATGAGGCAGTTACTACTGGCTAATACGGCACTCCCTGGTGGCTGGAAGGTACCCATGAGGCAGTTACTACTGGCTAATACGGCACTCCCTGGTGGCTGGAAGGTACCCATGAGGCAGTTACTACTGGCTAATACGGCACTCCCTGGTGGCTGGAAGGTACCCATGAGGCAGTTACTACTGGCTAATACGGCACTCCCTGGTGGCTGGAAGGTACCCATGAGGCAGTTACTACTGGCTAATACGGCACTCCCTGGTGGCTGGAAGGTACCCATGAGGCAGTTACTACTGGCTAATACGGCACTCCCTGGTGGCTGGAAGGTACCCATGAGGCAGTTACTACTGGCTAATACGGCACTCCCTGGTGGCTGGAAGGTACCCATGAGGCAGTTACTACTGGCTAATACGGCACTCCCTGGTGGCTGGAAGGTACCCATGAGGCAGTTACTACTGGCTAATACGGCACTCCCTGGTGGCTGGAAGGTACCCATGAGGCAGTTACTACTGGCTAATACGGCACTCCCTGGTGGCTGGAAGGTACCCATGAGGCAGTTACTACTGGCTAATACGGCACTCCCTGGTGGCTGGAAGGTACCCATGAGGCAGTTACTACTGGCTAATACGGCACTCCATGGTGGCTGGAAGGTACCCATGAGGCAGTTACTACTGGCTAATACGGCACTCCCTGGTGGCTGGAAGGTACCCATGAGGCAGTTACTACTGGCTAATACGGCACTCCCTGGTGGCTGGAAGGTACCCATGAGGCAGTTACTACTGGCTAATACGGCACTCCCTGGTGGCTGGAAGGTACCCATGAGGCAGTTACTACTGGCTAATACGGCACTCCCTGGTGGCTGGAAGGTACCCATGAGGCAGTTACTACTGGCTAATACGGCACTCCCTGGTGGCTGGAAGGTACCCATGAGGCAGTTACTACTGGCTAATACGGCACTCCCTGGTGGCTGGAAGGTACCCATGAGGCAGTTACTACTGGCTAATACGGCACTCCCTGGTGGCTGGAAGGTACCCATGAGGCAGTTACTACTGGCTAATACGGCACTCCCTGGTGGCTGGAAGGTACCCATGAGGCAGTTACTACTGGCTAATACGGCACTCCCTGGTGGCTGGAAGGTACCCATGAGGCAGTTACTACTGGCTAATACGGCACTCCCTGGTGGCTGGAAGGTACCCATGAGGCAGTTACTACTGGCTAATACGGCACTCCCTGGTGGCTGGAAGGTACCAATGAGGCAGTTACTACTGGCTAATACGGCACTCCCTGGTGGCTGGAAGGTACCCATGAGGCAGTTACTACTGGCTAATACGGCACTCCCTGGTGGCTGGAAGGTACCCATGAGGCAGTTACTACTGGCTAATACGGCACTCCCTGGTGGCTGGAAGGTACCCATGAGGCAGTTACTACTCGCTAATACGGCACTCCCTGGTGGCTGGAAGGTACCCATGAGGCAGTTACTACTGGCTAATACGGCACTCCCTGGTGGCTGGAAGGTACCCATGAGGCAGTTACTACTGGCTAATACGGCACTCCCTGGTGGCTGGAAGGTACCCATGAGGCAGTTACTACTGGCTAATACGGCACTCCCTGATGGCTGGAAGGTACCCATGAGGCAGTTACTACTGGCTAATACGGCACTCCCTGGTGGCTGGAAGGTACCGATGAGGCAGTTACTACTGGCTAATACGGAAGACTTACTTCTCTTGGTTGGAAGTGCACCAGGAACCTGTCCGGCGGAGACCTGATAGTCTCACATAAAGTCACCGAGACACGCCCAATAACATAATACTAAGATGCCGACAAAAACACAACAAATTGAACGCAACAGTTCCATCAGTTTTCACACCACGAGCCTTAGATCGTTCCCATCTGAGTTAGAAGTTCATGTCTTATGAAACAGTTCCATTTAGGTTCTTAACACCATTGTTGACATTAGACAGTGGCTTATGACGTGTGTTAACAATAGTGACACGTACTGGAAACATTAATGACCAGCGTGTACCACAGTACTGCCGTGTGGCGCAGTGTTATCTCCTGTAATTACCTTGTGATCCTCACCTCGAACGATCATTAATTATAACAGTGCTGCGTTAGCGCTTTCTCCTGACAATTGTTAATTTGCGCTAACAACATTAGTATTGTTAAACATGTCTACCTTAAGAACGTGTGAACGTGAACAGCCAATCCATTAGCATGATGTCTGCCAACATCAGGAGCTTTATTGTCAATTTCAGTGTTCTCAAACAAGTTTTCATGATGACTCATCGTGGTACCGATGTGGCTGTTGTTTTGGAAACATTTCTAGATAACAGGATTCCTGAGGATTTTGCTAGGATTGTCCTTTATACTTCTTGGATGCTTATAGACAGTCGGAACCAGGGAAGCTGATTTGCAATGTATTTCTGTAAATCTGAACATGCCTAACCAATTGATGTAGTCATCGCAATTAATCTGTAAATTATGTTCTTTATAATATGCGTAAATCCCGGAACCTCAGTAGAGGAATTTTCAAAGAAAAAACCTGAGTGTTAGGATGCTTCCCAAAACAACTTTCTGATGGTTAATCTTGACTACCAACTATTGTAACAAAACTGTCAGCACATTAAACATGTGGGCGACCTCATCTAGCATCTCACACACACAGATTCTAACGAAATCTTAGTATTTATCAACCAACAAAACTTTGGTCAGCCTCCCAACTCTTATTATATGTTTTTTCCTTGACCTAAATAAAACTGATCTACATAGTGAGGATCATTACATTACTAATTACAGATCCCTGAGAAATGTTGATTCTTTACTTTGCTGGTTATTCCGACAGCCAGTGTACTGGACCACACAAGCAGAAGACAATAGTTCTAAGGAAAACTACGGAACACGCACAACAGAGAATCTCAGAGACACCCAACTGGTGTCCAACTGAGACCCTAGGCCTTCCTTGGGGTGCTACTGAGTATTGAGGTATTGCGTGATCCACGCCCCAGTCACATAAACTGCTAACCACATGCCTCTCCCAGTATTCAACCTCTCATGTAGCTAACTAACAACCGGGTACCTACTTACTGCTAGACGGACAGAGGTATTCGGTGACAGAAAATATGCAAAACCATTTCTTACCTGCATATGATTCGAAACCGGAATTTCCGATTTTTATTCGAGAACGAACCAACTGTACTACCGAAACCTTATAAATAAGCTTAGTTGTTGCAATGAACATTATGAGAACATGCTCAGTTCTGAAAACGAAGAATTTGATAACAATATTTGTCAGAAAAAACAAACATTATTATAAGAATTATAGTATTATAAGTATTATAAGAGAGAGAGAGAGAGAGAGAGAGAGAGAGAGAGAGAGAGAGAGAGAGAGAGAGAGAGAGAGAGAGAGAGAGAGAGAGAGAGAGAGAGAGAGAGAGAGAGAGAGAGAGAGAGAGTGAGAGAGAGAGAGAGAGAGAGAGAGAGAGAGAGAGAGAGAGAGAGAGAGAGAGAGAGAGAGAGAGAGAGAGAGAGAGAGAGGGAGAGAGAGAGAGAGGGAGAGAGGGAGAGAGAGAGAGAGAGAGAGAGAGAGAGAGAGAGAGAGAGAGAGAGAGAGAGAGAGAGAGAGAGAGAGAGAGAGAGAGAGAGAGAGAGAGAGAGAGAGAGAGAGAGAGAGAGAGAGAGAGAGAGAGAGAGAGAGAGAGAGAGAGAGAGAGAGAGTGAGAGAGAGAGAGAGAGAGAGAGAGAGAGAGAGAGAGAGAGAGAGAGAGAGAGAGAGAGAGAGAGAGAGAGAGAGAGAGAGAGAGAGAGAGAGAGAGAGAGAGAGAGAGGGAGAGAGGGAGAGAGAGAGAGAGAGAGAGAGAGAGAGAGAGAGAGAGAGAGAGAGAGAGAGAGAGAGAGAGAGAGAGAGAGAGAGAGAGAGGGAGAGAGGGAGAGAGAGAGAGAGAGAGAGAGAGAGAGAGAGAGAGAGAGAGAGAGAGAGAGAGAGAGAGGAGAGAGAGAGAGAGAGAGAGAGAGAGAGAGAGAGAGAGAGAGCGAGAGAGAGAGAGAGAGAGAGAGAGAGAGAGAGAGAGAGAGAGAGAGAGAGAGAGAGAGAGAGAGAGAGAGAGAGAGAGAGAGAGAGAGAGAATGTGTGCTAGGAAACAGTTTGGTAGAAAGTCGATAGGGATAGACTGAGGGTTGTGAGAGAGATTTGGGGGAGGACATTTGGTAGATTATATTTAGTGCTTTATATTTTTACCTTTAAAACTTTGGGAACTTTGTGGCGTAGTGTAAGGTATTCTCGTCTCTGAATGAGAAGGTCCCGGGACGAATCATGGGCAGGGTGCCAGGATGCAAGGGTTTCATACTGGTACGGTTAACAACATCATTGGTAACACTAACCCTTCATTCCTTGAGTGGTGCGGTGCTAGCATGAGGTACTCCATTCAGCAGGGACATGAAGGGTACCAATGCGGCAGTTGCTACCGGCTAATATGAAAGAGGGGACGTTTCCTAGGGCTGTTTCACGCCCCATAAACAACGTTGAGTTGATGTTTATGTTCCTACACGAGACTCTTCCTATCAATGCTTGTATACGAATGTTGGATATTGTGGTGTCGGACTTATGACCATTGTGGTGTGGGTGAGTCTCAACTGCAAGCTTCTTATTTTTGACGACGGGTTTCATGTTTAGTAGACTGGTTTAGTAGAATGCAACGTCGTGTCAAAATTTCAAAGCAATCGGTAAAGAGGTTTCGAAGATTTCTCTCACATGAAAAACACAGTTTTTCCAAAAACCGTGTTTTTTTCTGTCACTGATGTGACATCACTATAGTAGGTAAACAAAAACCTGCTCGGATGCGAATGGAACATTGTGTGAAAATTTCAAAGCAATCGGTGAAGAATTTTCGGAGATTAGCGATTTTGAACAAACGAACATTTAAATTTTTATTTATATATTGATTAAGTGGCTATCAGTTAGTTTTTTAAACTTTGTTCAATGTCAACAAATCTTTTTTGACTAGTTGTATATGAAAAGGGCTGCAATTGTTCCAAGCTTCACTCCTGCAGCCTAAATAGAAGGGGAGATTTAATTATTTTTAAGTGAATATTGAACATTTTTCAATAAGTTCCTACAACCACTAGTTTCAAATATAATCATTCTATAATACTTTTTGGAGCTTTTTAAAGCTCTTCTAAGGTCGTTGGTTGCTTCATATTCCAGGAGACAGTGAAGTAGTGGCTTTTCTGTGTCTGTTTGGCAGAAGATGCATTCTCTCTATCGGGGTTCACCAATCTCCCAATTGCATCTTTAAACCTAGACGTAGTCTATATAACCGAACTGCTGTTTCCCTGTGGATGCTTTTTGGGATATTTAATCTTTCTAACTTGGTGGCCTGAAGATACCATACTGCAGAGGGCGAACCTTTTGCTACTCTCTGGTGTAGATGGGCTTTGTTGAGGCTCTGTTGGATTGTTTTATGTATCATTGGATGACGAGATGCCAATTTAACAATTTCATCGGATAATGGGATTCTCATTTAATGGGATTCCAACATGGGATGGTGTTAGGGTCGGCTTGGGCCAGTATCCAGATGCTTTCTGTTTGTGTGTTTGATAACCTCTTCCTCTTGATCCTACCCCAAGTTGATGGTAAGTTTTCAAGAACTAGCTGTGGCAAGTAGTACTGCAAAGAATAATTGGTGATAAACTGTTCACACTTACACCTTCACTAATATATATATATATATATATATATATATATATATATATATATATATATATATATATATATATATATATATATATATATATATATATATATATATATATATATATATATATATATATATATATATATATATTATTAAAAATGACCGAAAAAGTAAGATTAATAATTCTAACACGAATTTTCTCAATCTTTCGTACATTACGCTTCACTGATGGAGGTAAATCAAAAATCACTTCTCCAAAATTCATTTTTATTTCTAGTCTGACGCGACACGGGCGCGTTTCGTAAAACTTATTACATTTTCAAAGAATTCACAAATACACAACTGATTAGAACTTACGTATCTCCGATTTTATATCTACATTTGAGTGAGGTGGGAGGGGTGATGTGGCATTAACACAAGACAGAACAAGAGGGGATATTAATAGGGTATTAAAAGTATCAACACAAGACAGAACACAAACAATGGGTATTGAATAGAAGTGTTTGTAGAAAGCCTATTGGTCCATATTTCTTGATGCTTCTATATTGGAGCGGAGTCTTGAGGTGGGTAGAATATAGTTGTGCAATAATTGGCTGTTGATTGCTGGTGTTGACTTCTTGATGTGTAGTGCCTCGCAAACGTCAAGCCGCCTGCTATCGCTGTATCTATCGATGATTTCTGTGTTGTTTACTAGGATTTCTCTGGCGATGGTTTGGTTGTGGGAAGAGATTATATGTTCCTTAATGAAGCCCTGTTGCTTATGCATCGTTAAACGCCTAGAAAGAGATGTTGTTGTCTTGCCTATAT
>NC_091213.1:24553938-24681438 GCF_040958095.1 Procambarus clarkii | reverse complement strand
GATAGGATACCACTTGATAAGCTGATGGTAGAGTTCTGATGATGTTGGAGAGCAACCTGATTGTAATAGTATAGAGTATAGGATTCATTATTATTATATGTGTGTATGTATTGTGTATGTGCTTTGTCCAGTAAATGTATTCCAATTTGCTGGTGTTTGCCCTTGTCCTGGTGAGGCTTCCCATGAAATAGTACAGAAGAGAGAGAGAGAGAGAGAGAAAGAACCAAGAACCACTGCTGTGGACAGGGTAGAAGGTAATACTAATAAGTCAAAGGGAGATTGAGGAGATCATATCACCTAAGGAGAGAGTGGGGAGTCACAGCGGCTCGAGTGGGTGTGTGCACGTGACAACGAGGCTAAGTTTTGGAGCCGCATCCCCTAAACGTATGTCGTTGAGCCCCTCTCCAAGAGCCAGAAGTGCCTAGTGTGATCTCCTAGCGAAGTATAAGCACTCTACCGAGTTGTGGGTTGGGTTGTCTGCAAAGGAGGAACAACACGACAACACCACCAACACACAATCTATAATAATAATAATAATAATAATAATATATATATATATATATATATATATATATTATATATATATATATATATGTATATATATATATATATATTATATATATATGTATATATATATATGTCGTACCTAATAGCCAGAACGCACTTTTATGCCTACTATGCAAGGCCCGATTTGCCTAATAAGCCAAGTTTTCCTGAAATAATATTTTTTCTCTAATTTTTTTCTTATGAAATGATAAAGCTACCCATTTCATTATGTATGAGGTCAATTTTTTTTATTGGAGTTAAAATTAATGTAGATATATGACCGAACCTAACCAACCCTACCTAACCTAACCTAACCTATCTTTATAGGTTAAAGAGCATCATGCATATGCATCATGCATGATGCATAAAGAGCATCACCTAACCTATCTTTATAGGTTAGGTTGGGTTAGGTAGTAGAAAAATTAGGTTAGGTTAGGTAGTCGAAAAAACATTAATTCATGAATACTTGGCTTATTAGGCAAATCGGGCCTTGCATAGTAGGCTGAGAAGTGCGTTCTGGCTACTAGGTAGCCAGAACGTACTAGGTATATATAGTACTAGGTACTAGGTATATATACATATATATATATATATAATATATATATATATGTATATATATATTATATGTATATGTATATATATATTATATATATATGTATATATATTATATATATGTATATATATATATAAATATATATTTAAATATATATATATATTATATATATATATATGTATATATATATTATATATATATGTATATATATATATATATTATATATAAATATATATATATATATATGTATATATATATTATATATATATATATATATGTATATATATATATATATATATATATATATATATATATATATATATATATATATATGAATATATATATATATCTAAGAATTACTATACATATTTTAACTGTGTCGCTTTTACTCAGGATACTCCATAGATCGGTACTGTTCATCAAATCCTGGCAAGTCCACTATTTCCAGGTACACGTCGTCCACACACTCAATGGCAATCACTGGCGAGTTCACCTTCCTCAACATGGGCTGGTTCACCCACCGTATCATCACGATGTCCCAATACCCCACATCCACTCTAAAGAAACACACTTGCAGAGGGTTTTGGCAACACGCTGACTGGGGTCTCAAATAATTACGTACAGGGGGTAGCTAATACCCTGGCAGAAGTCTGTAGCCAGGGTATTAGCTGGTTAATACCCTGGCTATTAACTAATACCCTTGCTAATTAGCCAGGGTATTAGACCACTAGCAGCACTTCTCAGCAGACGGCCACTACTGTTGCCTCGTAACTCTTCTTGGACAAATCCCGGGTACGTTGGTCTATACCGTTATGAATCCGTTTGTCTCAGTTAAAAGAATAACGAACTCGTAACTGTCTATTATAAGTTGAAATAGGAATTAAGAGGAAATAAGATGTTAAGCATTGCCTTATTGTAGTATCTTATTCTATATTCCTTGTGGGTAGGAACAACCTAAATGCATTCATGTATTAGAATAGGTGTAGTGTAGTTATATGTAAACTTATATGTTATATGTATTGTAGCGGCTTAAGCGCAATGACCTGAGGTTGGAATTGGGTTTACCAAGTCTAAGAACATGGGAAGCACTAATTAATTTTTTGTTTTTCAATTTTTATTTTTACATGCAAACATGCGAATATATACAATAAAATAAATACAATTGACTAATAAACCAAGAACAAACAATCAGACATAACAAAAAAAAAATTACAAAAGCCGGGAATCGAACACAATACGCCTCCCAAAGTAACATGACGTCATCCGGAACAGGTTCATTATGAACCGTACGAGGATCAGGCATCAACTCCGGCACACCCACAAAAAAACACCGAGCCCGCTGAACCCAGATGGAAGAAGGGCACCACGGAACAGGACACACGTGGTCAACAATTTCAAACCGCAAAGGATTCTTATCATCATACGCCACGCCGGAGGCCAAGACGAGAGGGAGAGGCTCCTTCCCACGAGGCCGAGCAATGGGCAGCGCACTGGGAGCCTCCTCGGCTGCCTCACAGGGCCTCGCGTCAACCACCGGATGTTGCACCTGCAGGGACCCCCCATGCTTGGCATCCTTCTCCAGCACCAGCTTGAGGCCTCGGCTCGCACCAGAACCCTCACCACCCACGTCTGTAGGAGCGACCACCCCCCACTGCGGAGAACCTTCTGCAGGAGAAAGAACAGGAGGTAAATCATACGCACAACCATTGTCAACAGCAGACAAATGGATGTCAGCAACCAGCAACGTAGAGCGCGAAGCACCCGAAACCGCCACATCGTCGTCCGAAGCTCCACCTGCGTCGAAGTCCTCCATATCAGCCTAAGAAGTAGAAGAACGCCTGGACCGCTTGGGCACTGGCCGCACATCCTCACAGCCGGAGGCGGACCCAGAACCACAGGCCTCACAAACCTTGTGAACCGACGCCCGTCGCAGTACGGCAGCAGCCTCAACCACAGGGGGAACCGGGCCGCACTCAACAGGATGCTCCGCAACCCCCAGCACCCAGCACAGCCGTAACACCTGGCGAGCGCGCAGGACTAGGCACATCAGCAGGAGACGAGGAAGATGAAGACGACTCGCAGAGACCATCCGGAAGACCCTCGGGAGCAACTGGCACAGTGAATTGACCAGCGACAGGAGCCACCGGAACACCCGGAGGAGGGACAACAACCACCGGGGGCATGTCGGGTGACGCAGGGGGGGCCGCATCAGCAGCGAACGGGACCTGCCGCTCTTCATCTCCGGAATCCACGCCCTGAGGGAGCGGCGAGAAGTCCTCTTCCCAGAACAAGTTAACAGGTGCAGCAGGGGCCTCAGAGCCCGGAAGCCTGATGCCCTAACTGGCCACATTGGAAACAGGTACGGGGCTGCCGGACATAATACACCCGAACGTAGTAACCCAGCAGCCGGACACAAGATGGAATATCCAACCGCAGGCGCATCCCTAAGGTACGGATGTTCGTCCACTTCCCAGCATACTTCCCCGAGGAAAGTGTGTTCACTCGCACACTGATGACTGCACCATACCTCCCGAAGAAGCGCCGGAGAAGGTCTTCAGGGAACTCCAGGGTCGCACCGTGTACACTGACATAAGACAGGGCACCACTACGGTCCGAGACCGCAACAGAGCCTGCGCCATCCGGCAACTGCAACGAACGCCCTTCGTACCGACGGAGGAAGTCCCGATACTCCTCCTCCCTCACGAACTTGATAATCACCCGGTGGGCCGTAGAAGCTCAATTCCGTCGACAGCCTCCACCGGGACACAAAGCATGTCACACATAATGTAGTACCAATATACAAAAAGGGCGACAGACAAGAGGCACTGAACTACAGGCCAGTGTCCTTAACTTGTATACCATGCAAGGTGATGGAGAAGATTGTGAGAAAAAACCTAGTAACACATCTGGAGAGAAGAGACTTCGTGACAACCCATCAACATGGGTTCAGGGAGGGTAAATCTTGCCTTACAGGCTTGATAGAATTCTATGATCAGGTGACAAAGATTAAGTAAGAAAGAGAAGGATGTCCGGACTGCATTTTTTTGGACTGTCGGAAAGCCTTTGACACAGTACCCCATAAAAGGTTGATGCATAAGCTGGAGAAACAGCCAGGAGTAACTGGTAGGGCGCTCCATTGGATAAGGGAGTACCTAAGCAATAAGAAGCAGAGAGTTATAGTGAGGGGTGAGACCTCAGAATGGCGTGAAGTCACCAGTGGAGTCCCACAGGGCTCTGTGCTTGGACCTATCCTGTTTCTGATATACGGAAATGATCTCCCAGAGGGTATAGACTCATTCCTCTCAATGTTTGCTGACGACGTCAAAATTATGAGAAGGATTAGGACAGAGGAGGACAGCTTGAGGCTTCAAGAAGACCTGGACAAGCTGCAGGAATGGTCGAACAAATGGATGTTAGAGTTTAACCCAAGCAAATGTAATGTAATGAAGATAGGGGTAGGAAGCAGGAGACCAGATACAAGGTATCACTTGGGAGATGAAATACTTCAAGAGTCAGAGAGAGAGAAAGACCTGGGGGTTGATATCACGCCAGACCTGTCCCCTGAAGCTCATATCAAGAGGATAACATCAGCAGCATATGCCAAGTTGGCTAACATAAGAACGGCCTTTAGAAACTTGTGTAAGGAATCTTTCAGAACATTTTATACCACATATGTCAGACCAATCCTGGAGTATGCGGCTCCAGCATGGATGGAGTCCATATCTAGTCAAGCATAAGACTAAACTGGAAAAGGTTCAAAGGTTTGCCAGCAGACTAGTACCCGAGCTGAGAGGTATGAGCTACGAGGAGAGACTACGGGAATTGAACCTCACTTCGTTGGAAGACAGAAGAGTTAGGGGGGACATGATCACCACATTCAAGATTCTCAAGGGAATCGACAGGGTTGATAAAGACAGGCTATTTAACACAAGGGCACACGCACTAGGGGACACAGGTGGAAACTGAGTGCCCAAATGAGCCACAGAGATATTAGAAAGAACTTTTTTAGTGTCAGTGTGGTTGACAAATGGAATGCATTAGGAAGCAATGTGGTGGAGGCTGACTCCATACACAGTTTCAAGTGTAGATATGATAGAGCCCAATAGGCTCAGGAACCTGTACACCTGTTGATTGACGGTTGAGAGGCGGGACCAAAGAGCCAGAGCTCAACCCCCGCAAGCACAACTAGGTGAGTACAACTAGGTGAGTACATCACCAACTCAATGGCTGGATAACCAGCCTTACACGAGAACTCCAGTCCCACGGAATTCACACGCAGAACAGGAGGAATTGGAAGGCCCCCCATGTCAGAACTGCCACGTCAGCACACAGCCAGTCAGGTAACAACACTGGGAGGGCAGAGACGCCCACACCACCTGGCGACCAAATGGCAAACAACCCCAGCAGTCACGGAGGCCGGGACACGTCCTCACTCCACGGCTGCTCAGGGCGGACTCTAAGCACTAATTAATAGTAATATGGAATTACTGGAACCCGAGAGATGTTACCAGGAATCCAGTTGGATTGTTAATACTTATTGGCGGATTAAGGCCAACTAGGTTGAGCTTCCCAGTGTAAGTTTGACTAATAGGATGTAATAGGAATAATGTAGATAGCTCAGCTTCTAACATGGCGGCTGCGACCATGCTGTTACCCTTCAGGTTAATTATAAAGTTTATGATTTACCTAGTAGCTTCAGTCAAAAAAACCATTGTATGTAATTAGGAATTAATTTTGCTAATCATTGTGCGAGTTGGTTTGTAGTTTCTAACATAGATAATATAACTGATGCTTTATCATGCATCTGCCAACCTAGTTTGTACCAGGCCACCACGGTTCCTGTGGAATGTCTTATGTGTTAAATTATATGTGCAAATAGGCTATTGTTAATAGCCATTGTGTTAAATGATTCCTAAATAAATTACAACCTTAGATCTGCTTAACAGTTCTAGGCAAATGATTCAGAAGATGGACTAGTAGGTTAATTATTAATTAGACCACGTCCGAACACATTGCATGCTCGAATGCAGTGACCTTGCCCATAAAAAGGATGGAACACCCATGCTTCTCTCACGGGAGACATCTCCCGTCACGCAGGGTGCAGTCGCACCTCCACAGATCTCCAGTATCAGCTCTCGATACTGGTAATGGCTCAAAAGGGCCACCACTTTTGGGCTATTCATGCCCGTGCCACCTTTTGGGTGGCATAATCTTCATCAATCAATCAATCAATCAATCAATGCTTCTCTCTCATTTGCGTGCAGTGCAAGGTCGAGGATGGTGAATTGAAGCTCTGTGGAAGCCATTTGGCAATTAGGTTAAGTGTTTTCCTGTTTGTGAAAGTAGGATAAGCTTTTATTATTGTGTATATTTTAGTGTATGTGTGTAAGCCTATTTCATTGTCCGTTCCAGTGTGTGGAACTCGTATTTTAATTCTTAGTTAATTCTTACCCGTGCCTCTGTTCCTTCAGAGCGAGCCACGTGGTGTACTAACTTGTCTGTTTGATGAAGATTAAGCTACCCAAATGGTGGCACGGGCATGAATAGCCCGTAAGTGGTGGCCCTTTTAAGCCATTACCAGTATCAAGAGCTGATACTGGAGATCTGTGGAGGTGCGACTGCACCCAGCGTGACGACGGGAGATGTCTCCCGGACCAAACGGTGACCAGATGGTGTAACTTGTCTGTTGATTACTTCTTTTTATTGTGTGTGCGATCTGTAAATATACTGCAGGTAGGCGATCCCATCTTTCATTAACCATCACTATCTAGGCCTCCTGCTTGGAGTCGGGTAACTGACTGGGTTCTGTGCTATTCTCGAGCATTATTAGACAGGCTCGCGACACATACAACAGTGCATAAATCCAGCTGCTAACACACTGCTACTACTGACGGCGGCCACTTTGTCCTCTCACAGGACAAAGTCAAAAGTTCTGGACTGCCCAAGGTGAACTCCCCTCCTCAGTACATTCGCCTCCTTTCGTCACCTGTGTCAACATAAAACGTTATTAGCTTGACAGACAATATACTGGGGTGACCTTTGGATAACACCTCCACCTGGAGAATTGAAACTGTAGTTGCTTTCACAACCTAGATGGCATTGATATCGTTACGCCACCCACCAGAGGTCATCATCATCGACCTCGCCTCCTAACTGAGGTATGAAACAGCAGCCTTTCACCAACGCCACACCACCGCCAACAGATGGTGTTGTTTGTGTCTCGCCTAATACTTGGGAGTAGGAGTGCAGATCCATAGATGCCGCCGAAATCGCTACGCCCCCACTCCGGCGATGGTGTTGATATCGTAACAGATGGGATCCAGTTTAGGGTGGTGTTGAGTGTTTTGCCTTTAGCAACTGCTCTAAGATACAAAATGGTGTTAATTATATCCACGTTGTCTTTCCATTGCTTTTTGTCCTAATATTTGAAGTGCAGCTTTTGAGTCTTTGTGTATGATTGCATTTTAAGTTTTGTGCAATCTCATATGCGAATGCCTGTTGTATGCAAGTAGCTCATTTTGGGTTGATGATACTAGTCCTCCCAGTCTCCAATATATCTGTACGATGGCCGTGCAAAGAGCAGCGCCAGCCCTCTCATATTCTGTGTCAACCGATCTGTCTGAGAAGATGTGTGTGTGTGGCTCCAGCTACTGCAATGTTGCACATTTGCTTTTCTATGATGTTAATTTGGATTGTTGGATCATAGGCAGCCTTTTTCATCAAAAGACTTTCTATTACTGTTCTGAAGGTAGACTCCTCTCACGGTGGGGAAGAAGTGTAGTCTGGGAGTTCTTGATCACTCCCTCTATCAAGGATCATGCTTTTTAACTGTAGTCTGTTTAAAACATTTCCCGCTCTGGCTGCCCAAGAGTTTCCGTTGTTAGCCACTATGGCTAAGTTCAACCACCAAGGCCTGCTGTCCTGGGACTGGATCAGGGGGAAATAATTATCTTATTGATAATTGTAGCTGTTCTTTGTGATATTCTTTCTTGGAGAGAGGCCAAACCCGTTGCCACTCTTAGAGATTCAAGCCTGGTCCAAATCGGGGCTCCCAGGGTATCTCTCATAGCATTGTTTTGGGCAACTTCAAGCTTTTTCCACTGTTGGTGTGATAGACTTGTGAGTGCAGGTGCGGCATAGTCGATCACTGATCTGACTGCCTGTACATATTATGTGTGAAGGAGTTGCAGATTGACTCCTCCAGAGAGCGAGGTTAGCGATCTGAGGATTGCCGTCTGGGCCGCAGTTCTCTCTCTTAAGCAAGTGACCTCAGCATTAAAATTCATGTGTGGGACCAGGATTATTCCTAGATACTGATAAGTGTCCACCCATTCAATTGGTTGACCCTGTACTGTGAGTTGGATATTGAGGTTCGCTATTTTAATGGGCATGGCTTTTGTCTTTGTGGGGTTGAGTTTGATACCAATCTGTTTTGCCTCTTTACTGATGCAGTCTAAACATTTGGGTGCATGGCACGCCGCATCCCTTCCTTTTATGATGATGATAAAGTCGTCCGCGTAGTTTAGCAGCCTGCAGTGATGTGGGAGTTTCAACCACATTATTCTTTCCATTAAACAGTTGAAGAGAAGAGGGCTGAGAATACCTTCATGCGTTGTAGTGTTTTCAAATCCTTTATATTCAGAGACTCTGCCATGAAGTTTTACTCTTGCTTCTCTGTTTGAGACAGTTTTTGGTCCAGGAGAGCAGGTTGCCTTTGCCAATTCAAACGCTTTCTTGAGGTCCAAGAATATCAGCATTCCTGGTCTGTCATTCAAGTGGGCTAACAGAGTTGTAATCAATTTAACTGTGCCAACCCCTCTTCTGTAGGCATCCATATCATGGTGCAGTTTAGGCATTTTCCACTCAAGTCTTTTGAGTGCCATTCTGTCAGCCATCTTGGCTATACAGCTTTGGAGAGAGATGGGCCTGGGATTAGCTGGATGTTTGGGTTTTGGGATCGGCACTATGTCTGCTCTATTCCAAGCTGTAGGTCTAGTATGAGAAGTCCAGGCTAAATTAATTAACCTTAGGTATGCAGCGTCTCCCTCTGGGCCGAGGTTTCTAATAATTTTTATAGATTATTTTGTCGTCTCCGGGGGATGTATCCTTGGAGTTTTTCTTAGCCTGATTGAGCTCATCAAGTGTGAAAGGGGCATTAATATCAGAGACTTCTGAACATGCAGGTAAGGATTCTGTGCCGCCTTTCTTCCTCTAGTCCTGTCTACACAGTTAATACATCTGGTGGAAGCTGATTGCTGGCTGCCCTTTCTGCCAACTTGGTTGCCAAATCTTCGGCTTCCTGAAGCGGATCCTTAGGGTGTGGAGCTTTAGGTGTTTTATTTCCTTTGGCCCAGTGGATTTGCTGCCACATCTCTCCCAGAGAGGTGTGTTCATTCAGATGTGAACACCATTCCAGCCACTTTTGTTCATTTATTAGCCTAGTCTCTCGATGCACATGTTCCTTGACCTCACAAAGTAAGTTCCTGTTGCGCTCATTTGGCTGCCTTTTGTATAGCTTCCTTGTGCTGTTGAGTCAATGGTAGAGTTCTTTGGCACGTTTGCAATAGTACCAGTGATCTTTGTGGTGTCTGGTGGACAGATTTTTCAGTGGGATGGAGTGGTTGGCTGAATTTTGAGTTGCTTTGACAAAATCTTGTTCTGCCTCATTAATGTCTTCGGGAACATAATAGTTTTTATGCTGTTCTAAAATGAGGTTTTGAAATCAGTTCCAGTTTGCTAAAGCAAAGTTCCAGGCTCCAGATGGAGGCGGAGGTGGGGTGAGTAGATCTGACTTAAAATTAATTTGGCCCCCCATACTGGTCGCTTGTGAGTGTGGGCTCAACTGACCATGTTGCTGCATCTCTTAAGAAGGCTGAAACGAAGGTAAGATCTAATCTACCACCTTGGATGTGGGTGGGTTCATTCTTGTTCAGGATTTGGATTTCTGGAAGCTGGTCTAGTAGAAGTGCAATGAGAGTGCTGGTGTTACGACCCTGGGTTCCTCAGTGGAAACAAGAGGTCAAATTGAGCTATAAATAATTTACCTTACATTATTTGGTGCACTTGTCGATGTGCGTTCCTATCTTCCTAGCCAGACGTAAGAGGAATCTTGTTCGCACAGAGCATTCAGACCCTTGAGCTTGTTGCTGATTAAGTATAACAGTGAAGTAATTATTAAGTATCCTTAGAACGAGTAAAGTAAACAATATTGTACGTCGGTGAAGATTTGTAATGTGTATAAGCGGCACGATCAATTAGGCTCTTCTCGTCAACCACAACAACTCGGGAGCTCGGCGGCTGGACGCTGGTTCCTTCTTCTCTGTTCAGACTGTGTGGTGTAAAGTTCTCCCTGTGGGACTCTGCTTTGTTTCTCCTCCTCCTTCTCCCCTTTCCTTACCTTAAGTTCCTGTAACTACAAAGTTAAGTACCTTTATGTGTAACCGTGCTAACTGCGGGAATTGTAAGACTTGTGTAGATACTGTGTATTATAAGCCAGTGTTTTGGGTATCCCTGAGTGTTGTGTTGTGTTAGGGTACCACGTGGGCTCACTACCCTAAGCTGCCTCAAACTTTCAAGTTCTTCACTAGTAGACTTTACCCTAGCTTGTCTTCATTGTAAAACCTTGTATCCTGCCTATGTGGACCAAGGCTTTTAAAGTAAGATAGTGTTGTAAAGTAATTATTGTTATTGTTATTTAATGTATATGGGGGTTGTTAAGAGGGTTTAATAAATAAGTTAGTTTTTGAGGTGTATCCATTACTCCTGTTCTAGTGGCGTAGTTGATTGTATCACAGACGACAGATCTGTTCTAAAAACTTAAAGCATAAACAGGAACCTATGTTCCTTGGGGGCCAGGCCTAATTGTGCCACTACTCTGATACATCTTGATTCTAACTGCTGGCCCTCCTCCATAATAGTCAAGACCCCCCATAACAGCTAGTAAATTTATAACAGCTGGCCTCATTTGTTGTGTTCGAACCCAGTGCCAATCAATGATGGGCATTAAAATCACCACAAATTATTGTGTTTGGTGTAGTAGCGTATCCAATGAACACTGAGAGATCCATTTCAGCATGTGGAGACCTGTAAACATTAAACACTTCAAGTTTATCGTGACTTTGCTCAATAGATACTCCCATTACCCGTGTCCCTGCTCCACAATCGGGTGGGCTGGTTATGGACTTGGAGATAAGGTCACATTTTAAATAGATGGCATATCCCCTAGATTGTCCATTGACCCCATGGAAGGAAGAGGCCTCGATAGCCTGAGATTTTAGGTTCTAATCCAGCACGAAGCAAGCTCTCCTGTAGTATCAAAATTATGTCTATGCCTTTGGTTGCTGCTATTCATTGCAAGTGTCACAATTTTGTGCGCAGCCCTTGCGCTTTTCATTGCAGGATCTTTAGTCCTCTAGGTTGTTGGAACTTGCTGATATTATGGTGGAATCCATGGAGTCTGATGAACACTCCATGGAAGTTGAAACTGGAGTTGAGGATCTTGGCATACTTGAAATTGACTGATCAAGTTCGCTTTCAAGAGCACTGGACTTTACCTGGTTTTTGGGAGAGTGTCTTCTGCCCTGCGTTCTTGAAGGTGAGGATATATTTTTTTTTCACATTTCTTGAACTTGTGCTCAATTGTCTTTCGAGTCTCTGTGGTGTGCTTGATACCGTGTATCGACAGCGAACTTTCGACCTCTTCCGTGACCAAGGTTTAAAGCATTGGCCAGAGAGCGTCCATTTGTGCAGGAGCACTTTATTTTATTTACTACTGTGCCGATTTGGGGCCTATTTACTCTTTGACCCCTCTCAGTGGAAACTTGGACACTCTTGCCATCATTGCCCTCCCCCCTCCGTGTGCTTACTGAATGCAATGGGCAGGCGACTACGTTGAACTATTTTCTTGTGGCACCCAGCCATCCCTCTGTTATGGAGTGAGACCTTCAGACCCTCCACCATGGCCGACGGTGAGGGTCATGTGCCCCGCTCAATCTGGTTTAGTCTTGGTGAGCTCCACACTCTTTTTGTGGGCAGGGGAACTGGTATATGTTTTGGTTGGGGCTTCGGCTCTGCTGTAGGCGTGGACGTGGGGGGGGGGGTATTTTTGTATACACTTCACCACTGCAGGTGCTCTTAGTGACAATGCGATGGAACACCTGACCTTGAATTCGGGCTTAGAGAATATAAATCACAAAAATACACACATAAGTACTTACTCATTTATACAGCCGGCCTCACACACTCACACAATTACCATACATCAGGTACCCAGCTGGCAGGTGATGACTCAAGGCGGAGGAGTTGGCTGGCACAGTACCTCACGTGGTATCGTTCATACAAAGATGACTTGGTGCGTCTTTCGACGTGATGGCGATTGGTGTCCTGTGACCAAAGCCAACAGGAAGGACCACTCCATGACAACCTATCGAGAACATAGGCCTCTACCGATGAGTACTACATCTATCCAGACAAAATCCTCATTGCCAGCCTTCAAGGTGCAGCATGCTGAAGCAAATCCTTGTACGCCACTGTAGTGCACCTTGAAAATAAAAGTACTCCCAGCTGAAGATCAGAGCAAAGCCAAACCTCAAAGGCTAGTATATTCGTAGGCCTAAAGACGAGACACCTGTAACGGTTCTTAAAAATTACAGGAAATTCGACGAACTCAAGCCAGAGGACACAATAAGGTAAATCATTGTCCTCGACTATCCCTTGCACATTGCCCTAGCTCATCTCGAAAAGCTGAATTATGTCGTGTTAGCAGAAAGATGCCAGGTAAAAGCTACGAAGCAGGAAACCCAACAAGCCCTTCCTCACAGTAAGAGGACGGAACCCAAAGAAACTTGATCTAGGCATTTGGGGCGTGTTCCAACACAGGCTTTGCACCCCAGAGCCCCTCAGATGCTTCAGATGTCAGAGATTTTAACATCACAAGGACGGCTGCCAACGCCCAGTGAGGTGGGGAGTCTGCTGTCAGCCCTACGAGACGAAAATATGCCTTGATAAACACAAGGCATACCGGTCCATTAAGGCTAAGTGTCCAAATTGTTCCAAGGAACACCCCGCCTGGAACTTAACATAACCCAAAAGGCTTAAAAAAATTCGAACGACCCCCCTCCCTCCGTCCACGCCTACAGCAGAGCCGAAACCCCAATTAAAACATATACCAGTTCCCCTGCCCACAAAAACAGTGTGGAGCTCACCACGACTAAACCAGGTAGAGCGGGGCACATACCCCTCCACCATCGGCCATGGTGGAGGGTCTGAAGGTCTCCCTCCAGAACAGAGGGATGGCTGGGTGCCACAAGAAAATAGTTCAACGTATTCGCCTGCCCATTGCATCTAGCAAGCACACGGAGGGGGGACAATGATGGCAAGAGTGTCCAAGTTTCCACTGAGAGGGGTCAAAGAGTAAAGAGGCCCCAAATCTGCACAGTAGTAAATAGTGCTCCCACACAAATGGACGCTCTCTGGCCAATGCTTAAAACCTTGGTCATGGAAGAGGTCGAAAGTTCGCTGTCGATACACGGTATCAAGCACACCACAGAGACTCGAAAGACAATTGAGCACAAGTTCAAGAAATGTGAAAAAAACAATATCCTCACCTTCAAGAACGCAAAACAGAAGACACTCTCCTAAAAACCAGGTAAAGTCCAGTGCTCTTGAAAGCGAACATGATGAGTCAATTTCAAGTACACCAAGATCCTCAACTCCAGTTTCAACTTCCACGGCGTGTTCATCAGACTCCATGGATTCCTCCGTAATATCAGCAAGTTCCAACAACCAAGATGACTAAAGATCCTGCAATGAAAAGCGCAAGGGCTGCGCATAAAATTGTGACACTTGCAATGAATAGCAGCAATCAAAGGCATAGACATAATCCTGGTACTACAGGAGAGCTTGCTTCGAGCTGGATTAGATCCTAAAATCTCAGGCTATCGAGGCCTCTTCCTACCATGGGGTCAACGGACAATCCAGGGGATATGCCATCTATGTAAAATGTGACCTGATCTCCAAGTTCATAACCAGCCCACCCGATTGTGGAGCAGGGACACGGGTAATGGAAGTATCCATTGAGCAAAGACACGATAAACTTGAAGTGTTTGAAGTGAAGTAAACTTGAAGTAAACTTGAAGCCCACGTGGTACCCTAACACAACACAACACTCAGGGATACCCAAAACACTGGCTTATACTACACAATATCTACACAAGTCTTACAATTCCCGCAGTTAGCATGGTTACACATAAAGGTACTTAACTTTGTAGTTACAGTAACATGAGGTAAGGGAAAGAGAGAAGGCGGAGAATCAAGGCAGAGTCCCACAGGGAGATCTTTACACCACACAGTCTGAACAGAGAAGAAGGAACCAGCGTCCAGCCGCCGAGCTCCCGAGTTGTTGTGGTTGCCGGGAAGAGCCTAATTGATCGTGCATCTTATACACATTACAAATCTTCACTGACGTACAATACTGTCTACTTTACTCGTTCTATGGATAGTTAATCTATAGCATCTAAAATTAATCTAATAGGTTCTATAGCATCTTATTGCTTCTTATTTACAATTGTTACTTAACCTATCAACGGTATAGGTTAAGTAATAATTGTAATTAAGAAGCAATAAGATGCTTATCTTAACATACTAAGAAGGTTAGGTGAGGTCGGTGTTTTCTATGAAGGTTTTCAAGGTAAACTAAAATATTCACAATCAATTAGTATGTCACATATGCACTTATTAAATAGGCCAATATTGACTGTAAACAAGTGCGAGAACGGGTTGACTCCTCTGGAGGTGTTGCGCAAAGAAAGCCGAACCTTCAGTTAACGTTATGTTCCCTAACAGATTCTCCTGTAACATCTGCAAGGGTCCACGAACTTTATGGCCAAAAACTAACTCAAAAGGAGAACAACCCAGTGAACTTTGTAACCCCTCTTGAGCAGCAAACAAAACATAAGGCAAGTTCTCATCCCAGAAGCTGTGGGAACTCTCTCACGATCTCTTCAACATCTGCTTCAGAGTTAGATGGAACCGCTCAATTACCCCCTGACTCTGTGGATGGTATGGGCTGGAAACCTTATGAGTTATTCCATGGTCCTTACAGAATTGTTCAAAAACATCAGACTTAAAATTAGTTCCATTGTCAGTTTGCACGACCCGAGGCAGTCCAAAAGTAGAAAAAAAATTGCAACATACGAGCAACAACAGTCTTTGCCTGGATGTTCCTTACAGCAAAAGCCTCTGGGTAACAGGTCGTGATACACATCATGATCAGGTAAATATTACCAGACTTAGTTCTAGGTAATGGACCAACACAGTCCATTACCACATGAGAAAATGTTTCCTCCGGCACGACAATAGGCCTTAGAGGAGCTTTAGGTGGTGTCTGGTTTGGTTCCCAAAAAAGCTGACAAGCAATACATGAATAACAAAATTTTATCACATCGCCTTTCAGCTTGGGCCAAAAAATTTTTTTGAAAATTTTGTGATAAGTAATATTAATACCTTGATGTCCCCCCATAGGATCACCATGAGCAGCTCCCACTCATTTGAGAAGGGAGCACTCTGTGGTCTCCATTTTCTCATCAAAATCTGATCATTGTAGTAGTACCCAGTTGCTGCGTCTGCAATTTCCTCCTTAGAGAGGGCTACTTCGTGACATTCTGCAAGACTGGGGTCAGCTTTCTGTAACTCACTCAAGGAGGTGTCCAGGCCTTGATCAGATGCCATTGGCCGAGGCTCAACAGTGTTCTCCTCCACCTCCTCACTACTCTCGGTAGGAGGCGATGGCAGGCTCTCCACAGTGTCCTCGGCCACGTCATCGAGTCGGGCCATGAATGTGTCCGTAAGGTCCACTTGGCTTTCCCCACTCGGAAAGTTCCTCGTGTCCTCGGGATTTACCACCTTGGCAAGCACAGGGCTACCCTTACATTTAAGTCCCATAGACCTGGTCACCGCACACGCAGGGTACACAACATTATCCTCTGCGGCGGGTAGATCCAGGAAAGCCTTAGGGGTAGGCAACATAATAGGCAGTCTGGAGTCCCCTACCGTATCCCCAGCTAAATAATTGCCCAATATTACATCAACATTAGGGAAAGGTAGGTAAGAAGTGACTCCGACTGTACAAACACCCTTGTGGAAATCAGATTCCAGGGTAACCTTACGGAGGGGTACTGCTCGAGTATCACTAGTGACACCCTCGACCAGTACCACCTCTCCAGTGTCGAGAGTGTTGGCACCTTGCAATGCACTCTCTAAAATTAAAGTCTGGATGGCACTAGTGTCTCGGAAGATCACCACGTCCTTCCAGGAAGAACACACAGACAAAAGTAGTCTCCCTATCGATAAGAAAGGGGTAAGCAGGTTCAACCACTGTGGGTTGGAGGTCTTACTCCCTAACCCTTCAGAAGGCCTCAAGCCCTGTGTCACAACGAGAGCATTGGGTTTTTTTCCAGGTACAGTTGCCAACAATGGCTAGTAGGGTGGTTTGCACGTTTACAGTGACCACAAACACGTCAGGCAGAAGAAACATTACTAACAGGATTGCCCTTTGGTTCACCCTTAGGTGACAAGACACACAGGGTGGTAAGGTGAGCACACACACACAGGGTGGTAGGGTGAGCACACACACACAGGGTGAGCCCACACACACAGGGTGGTAGGGTGAGAGCACACGCACAGGGTGGCAGGGTGAGCTCACACACACACACACACACACACACACACACACACAGGGTGGCAGGGTGAGCACACTCACACACACAGGGTGGCAGGGTAAGCTCACACTCACAGGGTGACCTCATGTGGCAGGTTGCCTCTGGAGGAAGAAATCATCAAGTCCACCAGTTTGCTTCTAAAATAAACTCACTTCACTCCAACAATTAACGGCATCAATGGGGAGTCGATGGACGCTATAGATAACCCGTTCTGGTGATCCTGGACTCACGGATGTTCACGATGTTCACTGATATAACACAGGCAAGAGTAGGTGCTTCTTGCGGGTGTTCACCATCTCTCTCCTAAGCCATCACTCGTACAAAAATTAATTAACATATATCGCCAACCGGATTCTGCAGCGAGTCACACTAAATGAAATTAGGCAGATGAAGAGATATTAATTAACTTGGTTTAGGCGGGTAATATAGGCGGTGGCCGTCAGCGGAGAGCCTCCAGTCTCAGTAAGATGACAGACAACTTCAGAGGTGCTGGCAGGCTGTCCCGAGCACTCCCAGGTGCTGGCAGGCTGTCCCGAGCACTCCGAGGTGCTGGCAGGCTGTCCTGAGCACTCCGAGGTGCTGGCAGGCTGTCCCGAGCACTCCCAGGTGCTGGCAGGCTGTCCCGAGCACTCCGAGGTGCTGGCAGGCTGTCCCGAGCACTCCCAGGTGCTGGCAGGCTGTCCCGAGCACTCCGAGGTGCTGGCAGGCTGTCCCGAGCACTCCGAGGTGCTGGCAGGCTGTCCCGAGCACTCCGAGGTGCTGGCAGGCTGTCCCGAGCACTCCGAGGTGCTGGCAGGCTGTCCCGAGCACTCCGAGGTGCTGGCAGGCTGTCCCGAGCACTCCGAGGTGCTGGCAGGCAGTCCCGAGCACTCCGAGGTGCTGGCAGGCTGTCCCGAGCACTCCGAGGTGCTGGCAGGCTGTCCCGAGCACTCCGAGGTGCTGGCAGGCTGTCCCGAGCACTCCGAGGTGCTGGCAGGCTGTCCCGAGCACTCCCAGGCTCTCCCCCACGCTCCTGATCTGTGTGTGATATTACCCAATGAGAATTAAATAAAATATATATAAATCTAATAATTTTCCCTGTAAATTAATGTAAATATAATCTGCTATATTGTAAATCATTTAAAGAAAAATAAATATAACATTTAGGGGTTTAAAGTTCAAGTTCTGTGATAATGAAACACTTGTTTACTGACCATTATACTACTGTATATGTAATGTAGTATTGCCTTGTAAAACTTATGTATATATGATTAATAATGCATTTTATTAAATAAAGAGAAAACAATCAGGCACTGATCACTGATGCCTCGACCAATGAGGAGCAGTCTCTCCTGGTGACTAGAGGCCGCGCCCTCACAACTACATCATGGCGGAGGACTAAGACTGGGCCCTTGTTCCCTCGCGTGACCACGACTGACAACCGTTCCTCCTCACTGTTTCTGGAGACTGGCTCCCTGGAGTTAACTAGTTGACATACAACACTTCTCCTGGCTGTTATTAACAAACATCCAGGTACACGACGGCCCTCCCAGTACCTTGGTCCTTCTGATGACACGAGTTTTCCCCAGACACCCAACATGGTATACTTGAGTCTTGTATTTACAAAACCGAACCTTGTGCACACATGGCAGAATGTGCAGTGTAGGATGATGGGAAGACCAGTACAGCAGTGTAGGATGAAGGGAAGACCAGTACAACAGTGTAGGATGAAGACCAGTACAGCAGTGTAGGATGAAGAGAAGACCAGTACAGCAGTGTAGGATGAAGACCAGTACAGCAGTGTAGGATGAAGAGAAGACCAGTACAGCAGTGTAGGATGAAGACCAGTACAGCAGTGTAGGATGAAGAGAAGACCAGTACAGCAGTGTAGGATGAAGAGAAGACCAGTACAGCAGTATAGGATGAAGACCAGTACAGCAGTGTAGGATGAAGGGAAAACCAATACAACAGTGTAGGATGAAGACCAGTACTACAGTGTAGGATGAAGGGAAGACCAGTACAGCAGTGTAGGATGAAGGGAAGACCAGTACAGCAGTGAAGGATGAAGGGAAGACCAGTACAGCAGTATAGGATGAAGGGAAGACCAGTACAGCAGTATAGGATGAAGGGAAGACCAGTACAGCAGTGAAGGATGAAGGGAAGACCAGTACAACAGTGTAGGATGAAGACCAGTACAGCAGTGTAGGATGAAGGTAAGACCAGTACAGCAGTGAAGGATGAAGGGAAGACCAGTACAACAGTGTAGGATGAAGACCAGTACTACAGTGTAGGATGAAGGGAAGACCAGTACAGCAGTGTAGGATGAAGGGAAAACCAGTACAACCGTGTAGGATGAAGACCAGTACTACAGTGTAGGATGAAGGGAAGACCAGTACAGCAGTGTAGGATGAAGGGAAGACCAGTACAGCAGTGAAGGATGAAGGGAAGACCAGTACAACAGTGAAGGATTAAGGGAAGACCAGTACAACAGTGTAGGATGAAGGGAAGACCAGTACAACAGTGTAGGATGAAGGGAAGACCAGTACAACAGTGTAGGATGAAGGGAAGACCAGTACAACAGTGTAGGATGAAGGGAAGACCAGTACAACAGTGTAGGATGAAGGGAAGACCAGTACAACAGTGTAGGATGAAATGAAGACAGATTCCTAAATCAGAAAAAGAGAAAGACTTGGTAGTGGATATCTTCTCAGACCTGATGCCAAAAGCCAACATTAACCAAATAACAACAACTTCACATATCATACTTGCCAACGTTAGTGACTCCTTCAGAAACTTGGACAAGGAGCTGTCGAGGCTCTGTATAAAGCGAAGATGCGGCCAACTCCTGAATATGCATCGCTAGCATGCAGCCCTTACCAAAAAGAATTGAACCTTTTCCATTTTTAAGGAGAAACTAGATCGGGTTCATGCAAAGATATGCAAAAAAAAAACTCGTTCCTGAGCTGAAGGAATTGAGCTATGAGGAAAGGCTGAGAGAACTGAACCTTACCACACTGGAGGAAAAGAGAGATGGGGGGGAAGGGGTGACATGATAGCAACTTATAAGATTCTAAAGTAAACTGAACAAATAGACAAAGCAGCGGAGTTCAAATCTATTAACAGCAGAACGTGAGGTCATAGATGGAAACTACAAACATAAATGAGGCACAGAGAAGTTGCGTTGCCTTAGCTGTCAATAAGTGATTTATATTAGACGTAAAAGTCGTTGAATCCAACTGGATTCTTAATTTTAAATGCAAATATAATAAAGGCGTGAGAAATGATTCATTGTATTAATCTTATAACGTCCGGAAGGCGGGGGCCAGGAGCCTAGCTCGACCCTGCAAGCATATCAAGATGAGTACATGTAGTTGACTACACACACACACAGGTCAGATGAGTACATGCAGTTGACTACACACACACACAGGTCAGATGAGTACATATAGTTGACTACACACACACACAGGTCAAGATGAGTACATGTAGTTGACTACACACACACACAGGTCAGATGAGTACATGTAGTTGACTACACACACAAACAGGTCAAGATGAGTACATATAGTTGACTACACACACACACAGGTCAAGATGAGTACATATAGTTGACTACACACACACACAGGTCAAGATGAGTACATATAGTTGACTACACACACACACAGGTCAGATAAGTACATATAGTTGACTACACACACACACAGGTCAGATGAGTACATATAGTTGACTACACACACACACAGGTGAAGATGAGTACATGTAGTTGAGTACACACACACACAGGTCAAGATGAGTACATGTAGTTGACTACACACACACACAGGTCAAGATGAGTACATATAGTTGACTACACACACACACAGGTCAAGATGAGTACATATAGTTGACTACACACACACACAGGTGAAGATGAGTACATGTAGTTGACTACACACACACACACAGGTCAAGATGAGTACATGTAGTTGACTACACACACACACACGTCAAGATGAGTACATATAGTTGACTACACACACACACAGGTCAAGATGAGTACATATACTTGACTACACACACACACAGGTCAAGATGAGTACATATAGTTGACTACACACACACACAGGTCAAGATGAGTACATATAGTTGACTACACACACACACAGGTCAAGATGAGTACATGTAGTTGACTACACACACACACACAGGTCAAGATGAGTACATGTAGTTGACTACACACACACACACAGGTCAAGATGAGTACATGTAGTTGACTACACACACACACACAGGTCAAGATGAGTACATGTAGTTGACTACACACACACACACAGGTCAAGATGAGTACATGTAGTTGACTACACACACACACACAGGTCAAGATGAGTACATGTAGTTGAGTACACACACACACAGGTCAAGATGAGTACATGTAGTTGACTACACACACACACACAGGTCAAGATGAGTACATGTAGTTGACTACACACACACACAGGTGAAGATGAGTACATGTAGTTGAGTACACACACACACAGGTCAAGATGAGTAAATGTAGTTCAGTACACACACACACAGGTCAAGATGAGTACATGTAGTTGACTACACACACACACAGGTCCAGATGAGTACATGTAGTTGACTACACACACACACACAGGTCAGATGAGTACATGTAGTTGACTACACACACACACAGGTCAAGATGAGTACATGTAGTTGACTACACACACACACAGGTGAAGATGAGTACATGTAGTTGAGTACACACACACACAGGTCAAGATGAGTACATGTAGTTGACTACACACACACACAGGTGAAGATGAGTACATGTAGTTGAGTACACACACACACAGGTCAAGATGAGTACATGTAGTTGACTACACACACACACAGGTCCAGATGAGTACATGTAGTTGACTACACACACACACACAGGTCAGATGAGTACATGTAGTTGACTACACACACACACAGGTCAAGATGAGTACATGTAGTTGACTACACACACACACAGGTGAAGATGAGTACATGTAGTTGAGTACACACACACACAGGTCAAGATGAGTACATGTAGTTGACTACACACACACACAGGTGAAGATGAGTACATGTAGTTGAGTACACACACACACAGGTCAAGATGAGTACATGTAGTTGACTACACACACACACAGGTCCAGATGAGTACATGTAGTTGACTACACACACACACAGGTCAAGATGAGTACATGTAGTTGACTACACACACACACAGGTCAAGATGAGTACATGTAGTTGAGTACACACACACACAGGTCAAGATGAGTACATGTAGTTGACTACACACACACACACAGGTGAAGATGAGTACATGTAGTTGACTACACACACACACAGGTGAAGATGAGTACATGTAGTTGAGTACACACACACACAGGTAAAGATGAGTACATGTAGTTGACTACACACACACACAGGTCAGATGAGTACATGTAGTTGACTACACACACACACAGGTCAGATGAGTACATATAGTTGACTACACACACACACAGGTCAAGATGAGTACATGTAGTTGACTACACACACACACACAGGTCAAGATGAGTACATGTAGTTGACTACACACACACACACAGGTCAAGATGAGTACATGTAGTTGACTAGAACACGTTGATGGTTGAGAGCGCGGGGGCGTGGAGAGCACCGCTCCACCAGCACCAAACCATTACGCCACGAGGGTAAAACCTTGCCAGGACCTATAGACCCTTCACACGTGGAGTGTGGCGCCGGGCGTGTGTGGTGTTGGCTCTCGGGGCGTCAAGTGGGTAGACCCGGCGTCGCCCACTCTATATTCTACCCCCCGTCCCCCCGGCTCCTCGCCCCCTCACCTGTTTAAGTCCTGTAAGCAGCTCCCCGCGTGAAGCTCTTCCCTCGGCTGATGGCCTCCCACACTCGCGTACTTTCCAGGTCTCAATGCAAATAGTTTGTCTTCAAATATCGACTGTTCATTCATTGCCCGCTATATCTAGATAATTGTGAGATAGGGTGGGACAGTGAGAGAATGAGAGAGAGAGAGAGAGCGAGAGCGAGAGCGAGAGCGAGAGCGAGAGAGAGAGCGAGAGCGAGAGCGAGAGCGAGAGCGAGAGCGAGAGCGAGAGCGAGAGCGAGAGCGAGAGAGAGAGAGAGAGAGAGAAAGAGAAAGAGAAAGAGAAAGAGAAAGAGAGAGAGAGAGAGAGAGAGAGAGAGAGAGAGAGAGAGAGAGAGAGAGAGAGAGAGAGAGAGAGAGAGAGAGAGAGAGAGAGAGAGAGAGAGAGAGAGAGAGAGAGAGAGAGAGAGAGAGAGAGAGAGAGAGTATTCTATTCTGCTCAGTATGCTGTGTGTCGTGGTCATGTCCGCTCTTAGTTCAGGCACAAATCTTGTTCTAAACCGTTCTACATTTTCTTCATTTGTAAATCTTTCTGCATCTTACATTGGCCTAACAAAATCTGTGTAGATTGCCTAGAAAGAGTCCTGATTTAGCGTTTCAAAAGACGTGAGAATGTTTGGCAGCGTGTCCAATGCTGGAGATGTTCCTGCACGCCTCAGTTGGCAGTGTTGGAGATATACTCCAATATCCACGGACACTTGGGATGGAAACAACAGTTGAGCAGCGGAGTTGCAGAATCTATGGTGAGAGTGACGGACACCGCCTTGACCACTACCTGAGACAATGTCAACATCTGAGAGACATCACAAATATGTGTAGCATAATAAACCACACATGGCTTGACTTAGGAAAATACTATCTATCAAATATAAATATTGTTCTCATAAGATTACTCCATTTTGAACCCGCAAGATAAAGTAAGATTTTGGGGGTTGATGAATGTTAATCTTCTTGTTTGAGAAGCTGTTCTCGTGAGACAGTTAAGCAAGTCCCAGCTGTGTCTGGGTGACAGGACGAGCAACCCAGCGGGTTTTCTTCCTATTGGGGAGTGTTGTTCATGCTGCTATATGGCGTCATGTTCACTCACAGGATGAGTGGCGCTGCCTAGTAAACTCGACCCTCGGGACATTACATGTTACATTCTTGTACATTACATTCTTGTACAGCCACTAGTACGCGTAGCGTTTCGGGCAAGTCCTTAATCCTATGGTCCCTGGAATACGATCCCCTGCCGCGAAGAATCGTTTTTTCATCCAAGTACACATTTTACTGTTGCGTTAAACAGAGGCTACAGTTAAGGAATTGCGCCCAGTAAATCCTCCCCGGCCAGGATACGAACCCATGACATAGCGCTCGCGGAACGCCAGGCGAGTGTCTTACCACTACACCACGGAGACTTAATCATAAACATTACAATCTTACGCTAAACAGAACTGTCAAACATCTATATGGCTTATCTGCTCCTCAAGTTCCCAGACCTTTCCAACTATTCTACTGGCGTTTGTTCTTAACATCTCTGTTCTCCACTCTGTATAGTAACCCTAAGTATCGTGTCTCTTTCTCAGCTCTACTCTCTCTCTCCTCTTTTCTACTGGCGATAAATCAAGCTGTTTCAATCAGTCATCCAGCTCGTTCAGTCAGTCATCCAGCTCGTTCAGTCAGTCATCCACCTCGTTCAGTCAGTCATCCAGCTCGTTCAGTCAGTCATCCAGCTCGTTCAGTTAGTCATCCAGCTCGTTCAGTCAGTCATCCAACTCGTTCAGTCAGTCATCCAGCTCGTTCAGTCAGTCATCCTTTCGTTCAGTCAGTCATCCAGCTCGTTCAGTCAGTCATCCAGCTCGTTCAGTCATTCATCCAGCTCGTTCAGTCAGTCATCCAGCTCGTTCAGTCAGTCATCCAGCTCGTTCAGTCATTCATCCAGCTCGTTCAGTCAGTCATCCAGCTCGTTCAGTCAGTTATCCAGCTCGTTCAGTCAGTCATCCAGCTCGTTCAGTCAGTCATCCAGCTCGTTCAGTCAGTCATCCAGCTCGTTCAGTCAGTCATCCAGCTCGTTCAGTTATTCATCCAGCTCGTTCAGTCAGTCATCCAACTCGTTCAGTCAGTCATCCAGCTCGTTCAGTCAGTCATCCTTTCGTTCAGTCAGTCATCCAGCTCGTTCAGTCAGTCATCCAGCTCGTTCAGTCATTCATCCAGCTGGTTCAGTCAGTCATCCAGCTCGTTCAGTCAGTCATCCAGCTCGTTCAGTCATTCATCCAGCTCGTTCAGTCAGTCATCCAGCTCGTTCAGTCAGTCATCCAGCTCGTTCAGTCATTCATCCAGCTCGTTCAGTCAGTCATCCAGCTCGTTCAGTCAGTCATCCAGCTCGTTCAGTCAGTCATCTAGCTCGTTCAGTCAGTCATCCAGCTCGTTCAGTCAGTCATCCAGCTCGTTCAGTCAGTCATCCAGCTCGTTCAGTCAGTCATCCAGCTCGTTCAGTCAGTCATCCAGCTCGTTCAGTCAGTCATCCAGCTCGTTCAGTCAGTCATCCAGCTCGTTCAGTCAGTCATCCAGCTCGTTCAGTCAGTCATCCAGCTCGTTCAGTCAGTCATCCAGCTCGTTCAGTCAGTCATCCAGCTCGTTCAGTCAGACATCCAGCTCGTTCACACAGTCATCCAGCTCGTTCAGTCAGTCATCCAGCTCGTTCAGTCAGTCATCCAGCTCGTTCAGTCAGTCATCCAGCTTGTTCAGTCAGTCATCCTGCTCGTTCAGTCAGTCATCCTGCTCGTTCAGTCAGTCATCCAGCTTGTTCAGTCAGTCATCCAGCTCGTTCAGTCAGTCATCCAGCTCGTTCAGTCAGTCATCCAGCTCGTTCAGTCAGTCATCCAGCTTGTTCAGTCAGTCATCCAGCTCGTTCAGTCAGTCATTCAGCTCGTTCAGTCAGTCATCCAGCTCGATCAGTCAGTCATCCAGCTTGTTCAGTCAGTCATCCAGCTCGTTCAGTCAGTCATCCAGCTTGTTCAGTCAGTCATCCAGCTCGTTCAGTCAGTCATCCAGCTCATTCAGTCAGTCATCCAGCTCATTCAGTCAGTCATCCAGCTCGTTCAGTCAGTCATCCAGCTTATTCAGTCAATCATCCAGCTCGTCCAGTCAGTCATCCAGCTCGTCCAGTCAGTCATCCAGCTTGTTCAGTCAGTCATCCAGCTCGTCCAGTCAGTCATCCAGCTTGTTCAGTCAGTCATCCAGCTCGTCCAGTCAGTCATCCAGCTCGTCCAGTCAGTCATCCAGCTCGTTCAGTCAGTCATCCAGCTTGTTCAGTCAGTCATCCAGCTCGTCCAGTCAGTCATCCAGCTCGTCCAGTCAGTCATCCAGCTTGTTCAGTCAGTCATCCAGCTCGTCCAGTCAGTCATCCAGCTCGTCCAGTCAGTCATCCAGCTTGTTCACACAGTCATCCAGCTCGTCCAGTCAGTCATCCAGCTTGTTCGCACAGTCATCCAGCTCGTCCAGTCAGTCATCCAGCTCGTCCAGTCAGTCATCCAGCTTGTTCACACAGTCATCCAGCTCGTCCAGTCAGTCATCCAGCTTGTTCACACAGTCATCCAGCTCGTCCAGTCAATCATCCAGCTCGTCCAGTCAGTCATCCAGCTTGTTCACACAGTCATCCAGCTCGTCCAGTCAGTCATCCAGCTTGTTCACACAGTCATCCAGCTCGTTCAGTCAGTCATCCAGCTCGTTCAGTCAGTCATCCAGCTCGTTCAGTCATTCTCTGGTGTCAGTGAGTGGTGTCATTACTTACTATTCTGGCAGCTTAATATTGATCAGTGTCTCGTCCAACAATTGCCACTCTGGTAGAACTGGCAGCCATTGCGGCTCACTCATCAACACCATGAAAACTGGTGTTTAATTCATCGCAAATTTTCCGAGTTTTCCTCCACTAGTTCATTCGTTGTCATTCTCCGCGTATATTGCTTTGTAATAACTTATTACACTTTGCAGAGGGACAGATAAGAGCAGTGTGTGTGTACTCACCTAGTTGTTCAGCCGGGGGTTGAGCTCTGGCTCTTTGGTCCCGCCTCTCAACTGTCATTCAACTGGTGTACAGGTTACGGAGCTTATTGGGCTCTATCATAACTGCACTATAAACTGTGTATGGAGTCAGCCTCCACCATGTCACTTCCTAATGCATTTCATTTGTTAACTACTCTGTAAATGAAAAAGTTGTGTGTAGCGTCCGTGTGGGTCATGTGGGTACTCAGTCTCCACCTGTGTCCCCGTGTTCACGTCCCACAGTGTTAAACACTTTACCTTTTGTATGCCAGTACAAAGTGGGGGGGGGGGGAGCGCCGCCCCAGGACACATGACCTCATGTGGAGGGGGTGAGATATGAGGTAGGGTGAGGGTAGGGGAGGGGTGAGATATTAGGTAGGGTGAGGGGTAGGGTAGTTGTGAGGGGGTGGGATATGAGGTAGGGGTGAGGGGAAGGAGGGAGTGAGGGGTGAGATATAAGGTAGGGTGGGGCAACGGGAGGTGTGAGGGGGGTGAGATATGAGGTAGAGTGAGTGTTGGGGAGGTGTGAAGGGTGAGATATGAGGTAGGGTGAGGGGTAGGGGGGTGTGAGGGGTGAGATTAGGTAGGGTGAGGGGTAGGGGAGGTGTGAGGGGTGAGATATTAGGTAGGGTGAGGGTAGGGGAGGGGTGAGATATGAGGTAGGGTGAGGGTAGGGGAGGTGTGAGGGGTGAGATATTAGGTAGGGTGACGGTTTGGGGAGGTGTGAGGGTTGGGACATGAGGTAGGGTGAGGGATAGGGGGTGTGTGAGGGGTAGGGGGGTGTGAGGGGTGAGATATGAGGTAGGGTGAGGGTAGGGGAGGTGTGAGGGGTGAGATATTAGGTAGGGTGACGGTTTGGGGAGGTGTGAGGGGTGAGATATGAGATAGGGTGAGGGTAGGGGAGGTGTGAGGGGTGGGATATGAGGTAGGGTGAGGGGTAGGGGGTGTGTGAGGGGTAGGGGGTGTGAGGGGTGAGATATGAGGTAAGGTGAGGGTAGCGGAGGTGTGAGGGGTGAGATATTAGGTAGGGTGAGGGGTAGGGGGTGTGTGGGGTGAGATATTAGGTAGGGTGAGGGTAGGGGTGTGTGAGGGGTGAGATATGAGATAGGGTGAGGGTAGGGGAGGTGTGAGGGTTGAGATATGAGGTAGGGTGAGGGGTAGGGGGGATGAGGAGTGAGATATGAGGTAGCGTGAGGGTAGGAGAGGTGTGAGTGTTCTTCTTCTACCCTCACCTGCACCACCCATTTATCTACCAGTACATTCCCCACTATCTCATCTACCTGCGTCTACATTCCCCCTTTATATCTACCAGTATTAGCCTCATACATATATCGGAGTGCAGTGACTTCATATTCTGTCCACCAACATGAATTTCTTTCCTTTGTATATTATTTCTATTGTATCTACTTCACTATTTTAGCTGTAGACATCTACCAGAATATTGTATGTAACCCATCATGCATCTGTAGACATTTACCTGAATACTGCATCTACCTGCATCTACCTCATATGTGAAGACATTGGATTAATTATTCTACCTTCTGGGATGTGTACAACTGTTGCATCATTAGTCGTCTATTTGACTATATGTATCTACCAGCATCTACCTCACCCTCGTATCAGTAAGCATCTACCTCAGCCTCGTATCTGTAGACATCTACCTCAGTATCTGTAGACATCTACCTCAGCCTCGTATCTGTAGGCATCTACCTCAGTCTCGTATCTGTAGGCATCTACCTCAGTCTCGTATCTGTAGACGTCTACCTCAGCGTCGTATCTGTAAGCATCTACCTCAGCCTCGTATCTGTAGGCATCTACCTCAGCCTCGTATCTGTAGGCATCTACCTCAGCCTCGTATCTGTAGACATCTACCTCAGCCTCGTATCTGTAGACATCTACTTCAGCCTCGTATCTCTAGGCATCTACCTCAGCCTCGTATCTGTAGGCATCTACCTCAGCCTCGTATCTGTAGGCATCTACCTCATCCTCGTATCTGTAGGCATCTATCTCAGCCTCGTATCTGTAGGCATCTGCCTCATCCTCGTATCTGTAGGCATCTACCTCAGCCTCGTATCTGTAGGCATCTACCTCATCCTCGTATCTGTAGACATCTCCCTCAGCCTCGTATCTGTAGACATCTACCTCAGCCTCGTATCTGTAGGCATCTACCTCAGCCTCGTATCTGTAGACATCTACCTCAGCCTCGTATGTGTAGGCATCTACCTCAGCCTCGTATCTGTAGATATCTACCTCATCCTCGTATCTGTAGACATCTCCCTCAGCCTCGTATCTGTCGACATCTACCTCAGCCTTGTATCTGTAGGCATCTACCTCAGCCTTGTATCTGTAGACATCTACCTCAGCCTTGTATCTGTAGACATCTACCTCAGCCTTGTATATGTTGGCATCTACCTCAGCTTCGTATCTGTAGACATCTACCTCAGTCTCGTATATCTTGGCATGAACTAACTTCTACGTAAATCCTGACCGTAATTACTTCCCAGCAAATATTTATTTGTAAATAAAAGCAAATGAGGACTCAATTCCCAATACTGATATGCGACTGGGATCAATATCAGTAGGAGTGTAATGCGAGGCTGGAGCGAGAACAGGATGTCAGTGTTAGTCGATCACAGTGACTTCATGTGTGTGTGTGTGTGTGTGTGTGTGTGTGTGTGTGTGTGTGTGTGTGTGTGTGTGTGTGTGTGTGTGTGTGTGTGTGTGTGTGTGTGTGTGTGTGTGTGTGTGTGTGTGTGTGTGTGTGTGTGTGTGTGTGTGTGTGTGTGTGTGTGTGTGTGTGTGTGTGTGTGGCTACTGAAGTCTGTGAGGACAGATTTAATCATTTAATAATAATTTATACTTGTTATATAAGTGTTGTAATTAAGGGGAGTCATAATGAGTTTCAATTACTCAGGAAGGGAGCGCGGGGAGGGGTTGGGGGGGGGGGGTGCGGGGAGGGGTGGAGGGTAGTTATATTACATTCTGGTATGGCATCATTTGGGAGCTAAAATTATTATTACAAAACGTGTAAGAGAGTTGCTCTAATGTTAATCATTTGGGTAACCAAAATTCACTGCATAATTAATTACAAAAGTTGCAAAAGTGGCTTTAAATGGTGATAATTATTTGCTCTCGGTTATATAGTAATTAATATTTAAAATATTACAAGTGTTTAAATAAGATGGAGAAAATGGATCACTTGCGAAAGTGCTACATTACAAAAGGTTCCATTAAATTAGTATTAAAACTGTTATTGATTTGTATACCAAACTAGCTGTACCCGGCCACGCGTTGCTGTGGCTCAGCAACGCACACGCGTTGCTGAGCCACAGCAACCTTCCCCTGTCCCCCAGTCCTCCTCACCATTCCCCCCTCCCTCGTACCCTCGTCCTCCCTTACATTTCCCCTTCCCCCATCCCTTTGTCCTCCCCACCATCACCCACTCCACCGTCCCCTCGTCCTCCCTTTCATTCCCTCCCTCCTCTGTCCCCTCGTCCTCCCCACCATCTCCCACTCTCCTGTTCCAGTGTCCTCCCCACCATTCTCCATTCCCTTGTCTCCTCGTCCCCACCATACCCAACTCCCCCGTCCCCCCTCCTCCTCCACACCATCCCCCACTCCCTTGTTCCCTCATCCTCCCCACCATTCCCCACTCCCTCGTCCGATGTATTCCCAAATGATGTAATGTTCCCATCATAAAATTGGGAACATCAAATGATCTGATGTTTCAATCACTGAAATATAAGAAAAATAGTTAAAAAAACGAAATGAAAAACAATGAAAAAAATATAAACTCACGAAATAAACAGTATGGTAAACACCACAGCTAAATTCCAACGCAATATAACACAAAATAGGAAATCAAAATGAAAATAAATCGAAAACTATGAAAATTCAATTTATCAATTAAATCGGTAACATTGAAATGGCTTCGTAACATATTTGGTATAATGCATGTTGCTCTTACGTGCAACAGATGGCACTGTTTCTTAAAAAAAAAAAATTACCCATCAAAGGAGTGGCACCTATACTTTTACTTACGAAATGAACGGTTTGGTAAACAACGCAGCTCAATTCCAATGAAATGTCACACAAAATAATTAAATCAAAATGAAAATAAATCAAAACCTATGAAAATTCAGTTTGTCAATGCAGCTAGGAAATATTGAAATGGAATCTTAACACATTTAGTATAGCGTGTGTTGATATTATGTGCAACAGATGGCGCTGTTTTAAAAAAAAATGCATGTTTTTACCTGTCACAGATGCAGCATCTATATAGTCGGTATGTAAAAACATGCACATATTCGAATGGAACGTTGTGTCAAAATTTGAAAGCAATTGGTTGAAAATTTTCGGAGATTACAGCGTGAGTTGCTCTTACGTCCGAGATGGCAGCTGTTTTTTTTTTTTTTTAAGCTTTTTCCTATCACAGGTGAGGAATGTATGTAGTAGGTATACAAAAACACGCACCTATTCGAATGCAATGTTGTGTCAAAATTTCAAAGCAATCAAGAAAGAGGATTCGATGATTTTCCTCACATGAAAAACACAGTTTAAAAAAAAAAAAGTTTCTTTTCCATCACAGACGTGACATCTAAATAGTATATTGTGACGATAATCTCTTTCAAGAGAGATTGAGCCTGCTCTTCTCTACATGAAGTTACGTTTATTATTCAAGATTAAGATGCTACCTTCAAGATACGTCTCCCAGTACCACAAAACGTTTTGACCAGGAGGCAAAATGCATCCAAGACTCACCCCCCTACTCCACTCCCTCCACGCCGGCTCGTCATCAACAAAGGTTGTGGTACACTGTGGTAGTGCCAAAGGTGTGGTACACTGTGGTAGTGCCAAGGGTGTGGTACACTGTGGAAGTACCAAGGATGTGGTACACTGTGGTAGTGCCAAGGGTGTGGTACACTGTGGTAGTGCCAAGGGTGTACCACAGTGTACCACAACCTTGCCACTACCACAATGTACCACAACCTTGCCACTACCACAATGTACCATAACCTTGCCACTACCACAGTGTACCACAACCTTGTACCACACCCTTGGCACTACCACAGTGTACCACACCCTTGGCACTACCACAGTGTACCACAACCTTGCCACTACCACAGTGTACCACAACCTTGCCACTACCACAGTGTACCACAACCTTGGCACTACCACAGTGTACCACAACCTTGTCACTACCACAGTGTACCACAACCTTGCCACTACCACAGTGTACCACAACCTTGTACCACAACCTTGGCACTACCACAGAGTACCACAACCTTGCCACTACCACAGTGTACCACAACCTTGGCACTACCACAGTGTACCACATCCTTGGCACTACCACAGAGTACCACACCCTTGGCACTACCACAATGTACCACAACCTTGGTACTTCCACAGTGTACCACAACCTTGGCACTACCACAGTGTACCACAACCTTGGCACTACCACAGTGTACCACAATCTTGGCACTACCACAACCTTGGCACTACCACAGTGTACCACAATCTTGGCACTACCACAACCTTGGCACTACCACAGTGTACCACAACCTTGGCACTACCACAGTGTACCACAACCTTGGCACTACCACAGTGTACCACAACCTTGGCACTACCACAGTGTACCACAACCTTGGCACTACCACAGTGTACCACAACCTTGGTACTTCCACAGTGTACCACACCTTTGGCACTACCACAGTGTACCACAACCTTGGCACTACCACAGTGTACCACAATCTTGGCACTACCACAACCTTGGCACTACCACAGTGTACCACAACCTTGGTACTACCACAGTGTACCACACCTTTGGCACTACCACAGTGTACCACAACCTTGGCACTACCACAGTGTACCACAACCTTGGCACTACCACAGTGTACCACAACCTTGGCACTACCACAGTGTACCACAACCTTGGCACTACCACAGTGTACCACAACCTTGGCACTACCACAGTGTACCACAACCTTGGCACTACCACAGTGTACCACACCCTTGGCACTACCACAATGTACCACACCCTTGGCACTACCACAATGTACCACAACCTTGTGGTACATTGTGGTACTGTGAAATATATCACAGGAGCGCAGGAAATATATCACAGGAGCGCAGGAAAAATATCACAGGATCGCTGGAAATATATCACAGGAGCGCAGGAAAAATATCACAGGAGCGCTGGAAATATATCACAGGAGCGCTGGAAATATATCACAAAATATATTACTCCTATCTTGAGGTTATATTGAGATGATTTCGTGGCTTTTTTAGTGTCCCCGCGGCCCGGTCCTCGACCAGGCCTCCACCCCCAGGAAGCAGCCCGTGACAGCTGACTAACACCCAGGTACCTATTTTACTGCTAGGTAACAGGGGCATAGGGTGAAAGAAACTCTGCCCATTGTTTCTTGCCGGCACCTGGGATCTAACCCAGGACCACAGGATCACAAGTCCAGCGTGCTGTCCGCTCGGCCGACCGGCTCCCTAGCTACTCCTAGCTAAACCTTTTGATAACTTATGTTGAAAATATTTGTTGTAGTGATGTTTACCTTTATTCACTGTTGTGGGGAAATTAAACAAAAGAATTGTCATTTATTCTTTGGCTTTAAGAGGATAAGAAGATGATCCTTCTCAGCTTGGAAGGCTCTCAAGCGTCGCTCACACAGTAAATGGATAACTATTATATTGTGTTAAATATTTCGCACTGCAAAGTTCCTCTCAGTGGCGGACCACTTACACACCAGTGGTAGACCTCCCCCACTGTCCCTGTCTCCCCTCTTCCCTCTCTCCTAGGTATTATATACCACTTTGGGTGAGGCTAGCCCTTACGTCTGGTCTATAACCCTAGCCCTCTGGTCTAGCCATAAACATCTGGTCTAGACCTAAACATCTGGTCTAGCCCTAACCATCTGGTCTAGTCCAAATCATCTGGTCTAACAATAATCATATGGTCTAGCACTAACCATCTGGTTTAGCCCTAACCATCTGGTCTAGCACTAACCATCTGGTCTAGTCCTAACCATCTGGTCTAGCCCAAACCATCTGGTCTAACCATAACCATCTGGTCTAACCATAACAATCTGGTCTAGCACTAACCATCTGGTCTAACCATAACCATCTGGTCTAGCACTAACCATCTGATCTAGCACTAACCATCTGGTCTAGAACTAACCATCTGGTCTAACCATAACCATCTGGGCTAGCCCTAACCATCTGGTCTAGCCCTAAACATCTGGTCTAGCCCTAACCATCTGGTCTAGCACTAACCATCTGGTCTAGCACTAACCATCTGGTCTAGCACTAACCATCTGGTCTAGCACTAACCATCTGGTCTAGAACTAACCATCTGGTCTAACCCTAACCATCTGGTCTAACCCTAACCATCTGGTCTAACCCTAACCATCTGGTCTAGCCCCAACCATCTGGTCTAGCACTAACCATCTGGTCTAGCCCTAACCATCTGGTCTAGCCCTAACCATCTGGTATAGCCCTAATTATGTGGTCTAGCCCTAACCATCTGGTCTAGCACTAACCATCTGGTCTAGCACTAACCATCTGGTCTAGCACTAACCATCTGGTCTAGCACTAACCATCTGGTCTAGCACTAACCATCTGGTCTACCCATAACCATCTGGTATAGCACTAACCATCTGGTCTAGCACTAACCATCTGGTCTACCCATATCCATCTGGTCTAGCCCTAACCATCTGGTCTAACCATAACCATCTGGTCTAGCACTAACCATCTGGTCTAGCCCTAACCATCTGTTCTAGCACTAACAATCTGGTCTAACCATAACCATCTGGTCTAGAACTAACCATCTGGTCTAACTATAACTATCTGGTCTAGCACTAACCATCTGGTCTAGCCCTAACCATCTGGTCTAGCACTAACTATCTGGTCTAACCCTAACCATCTGGTCTAGCACTAACCATCTGGTCTAACCCTAACCATCTGGTCTAGCCTTAACCATCTGGTCTAGCCCTAACCATCTGGTCTAGCCCTAACCATCTGGTCTAGCACTAACCATCTGGTCTAACCCTAACCATCTGGTCTAACCCAAACCATCTGGTCTAACCCTAACCATCAAGGCTAGAAGTATCCATCTGGTATAGCACTAACCATCTGGTCTAGCACTAACCATCTGGTCTAGCACTAACCATCTGGTCTAACCCTAACCATCTGGTCTAGCCCTAACCATCTGGTCTAACCCTAACCATCTAATCTAACCCAAACCATCTGGTCTAATCAAAACCATCTGGTCTAACCCTAACCATCAGGGCTAGAAGTATCCATCTGGTATAGCACTAACCATCATGGGACACACTATGTGACAGAAATCTTAATCTTAAAATACAGATTGTTGGAGTTACCCGGCATGTCCCGGGTCTGTTCGTATCCCATATGTCCATCCATCTATCTGTCCATCTATCCTTCCATCTATCTATGTATCTATCCAACCATCTGTCTACCCTATCATCCATCAATTCTTGTATCCACCAGTCTTTCTATTTATCCATTTATTCACTTATTGTCCATCTATCCGTATACCTAACTATCCTTCCCCTCCATCTACATCTCTATCCATCAGTCTATTCATCTACCCATCAATCTATTCTTCTATCCATCAATCCATTCATCTCCCCATCAATCAATGAATTCATATACCCATCTATCCATCCATTTATTCATGCATCTGCCCATCTCGCTATCTATCCATCCATGTATCTACCCACCTATCCACCCACATATATATATTCAAGTATCTTTCTATCTATCTACCATCATCAATACATCCATCTATCCACCAACTGAGCTGCACATCCCACTGTCGAAGGAGGTGGGAGGAAAAATACAAAGTACACCCCTGTGTGATAGGCAGTGGAGAGAGGAGAAGGAGAGGAACAAAAGAGCAAGGAAAGTAGAGAGAGCGAGGATCAGAGGAACATTAGAGACGCACTAAAGAGAGCCAGAGTGAGAGAGACACTCTCTCTCTCCACTAGAGTCAGGAGAGAGAGAGTAAAAGAGAGCAGTAGAAGCTGAGGACCAACCAACACTCACACTCATATAAGGAGAACACCAACAGTAAGAGACCACGTGATTAGGCTAGAGAGACCAGGGAAAAGTCTCACAGAAAACGACAAGGTGGTGTGTGTGTGTGGGGAAGTAAACAAAAGATTTCAGGTGGTCTTTACAATGGAACCAACGTAGAGACCAGAGTCGAGTGATGAAAGACCAGAGGAAACACTGGATAACATGGTAGTCACAGTGGGAGAGGTTAAAAATACCTGAAGGAAACAGATGCAATAAAATCAATTGATCCAGACTTAATATCACCATTACTACTAAAGAAAGCTGCAGAGGTGCTGTGTCACCCACTAACTGATATTTTTAATAAAACACTCAAAACAGGAATTCTTCCATAATTATGGGAAAGAGGCAAACATAGTGCCAATATTCCTGACAGGGAAGAGACAGGAGGCAGTAAACTACAGACCAGCGTCACTGACTGACAGGGAAGAGACAGGAGGCAGTAAACTACAGACCAGCGTCACTGACTGACAGGGAAGAGACAGGAGGCAGTAAACTACAGACCAGCGTCACTGACTGACAGGGAAGAGACAGGAGGCAGTAAACTACAGACCAGCGTCACTGACTGACAGGGAAGAGACAGGAGGCAGTAAACTACAGACCAGCGTCACTGACTGACAGGGAAGAGACAGGAGGCAGTAAACTACAGACCAGCGTCACTGACAACTATTCCACTTAAAGTGCTCGAGAAAGTAATCAGAAGGAGAATACCGGAGCATCTTGAGACGGTAAACTTTGTAACATAACGTCAGCCTGGATTTAGGAAAGAAAAAGTCATGGCTGACAAACTAAATCGAGTTATATGAAGAAATTAATAGATTATGACTGGAAAAATATGGCTAGATAGATTGCATTTTCCTAGACTGTCAAAAGGCATTTGATACTGTACCGCATGAAAGGATGGTGTACAACATGGAGAAGCAGGCTGGGATACTTGGGAAGACAGTAACCTAAGTAAAGGAATACCTGGAGGACAGAAAACAAAGAGCCACAGAGAGCGGCGAGGTCTCAAGCTCTTTACGAGGGAGTGAGTTCGTACATGTCAATGTTTACGGATAAGGTCAACATTATGAAGAATATATAATAGAAGGAAGACTGTATAATGTTACAGTAAGACTTTCACAAACTCCAAGAGGGACAATCAAATGGTTGCTGGAGTTCAGTCATAATAAGTGTAAGGTAATAAAGATGGAGAAGAGAGAAAGAAGATTAGAACGTCACTAAACATTAGAACGTCACTAAGAAACGAAAATCAAGAAGCAGACAAAGCAATATACACATCTGTTGTCAGACCAGTACTGGATTATGCAGCACCGGCCTGGAATGGCTAGGTGCTGCATATTCACAATTATGACCTTGTAAAACATTAATTTAAAATTTTAAAAGTGGAGAGGTTTGCTACTAGATTAGTGCCAGAGCTCAGGGGGGGGGGGGGGGTTAAGTTATGGGGAGAGTCTTGAAGAACTGGACCTCACGACCTCGGAGGACAAAATAGAGGAGATATGATAATAACGTACAAAATACTGATGGGAATAGACAAAGTGGACTCTTTAAGTTGAGACAAAGTAGGACAAGGGAACACAAGTGGAGCTGGAAACGCAAATGTAAATAAAAAAAAATATGCAAAAGTGGAAGAGATGTAAGGAAATATTCGTACCCTGTACTGGAGGTCAACAAGTGGCATACACTGAGAGAAGAGGTTGTGGAAGCCACCTCCACCCACAACTTTAAGGTCAGGTTCAACAGAGAAATTGAACGTTAAGAAAGTGAAGATTTAACGCCCCAGGAACAACACGGGGAGAAGGCGGGGTACAAGAGCTGGTCCTCGCACCCCCGTAGTCACTGATAGGTTGGTTCACACATTGACAATATGCCCCTCTCCTCCTTATATCTTTATTATTGATTCTCTCTCTCCCTTTATCATGATTCCTCTCTCCCTCCCTTTATCATGTTCCCTCTCTCCCTCCCTTTATCATGTTCCCTCTCTCCCTCCCTTTATCATGATCCCTCTCTCCCTTCCTTTATCATGATCCCTCTCTCCCTTCCTTTATCATGTTCCCTCTCTCCTTCCCTTTATCATATTTTCTCCCTCCCTTTATCATGATCCCTCTCTCCCTTCCTTTATCATGATCCCTCTCTCCCTCCCTTTATGATATTCCCTCCCTCCCTCCCTTTATCATGATCCCTCTCTCCCTTCCTTTATCATGATCCCTCTCTCCCTTCCTTTATCATGATCCCTCTCTCCCTTCCTTTATGATATTCCCTCCCTCCCCCCCTTTATCATATTTTCTCCCTCCCTTTATCATATTCCCTCCCTCCCTTCCTTTATCATGTTCCTTCCCTCCCTCCCTTTATCATATTCCCTCCTTTCCTCCCTTTATCATGTTCCCTCACTTCTTCCCTTTATCATATTCCCTCTCTCCTTCCCTCCCTTTATCATGTTTCCTCTCTTCCTCCCTTTATCATATTCCCTCTCTCCCTCCCTTTGTCATATTCCCTCCCTCCCTTTTATCATGTATCCTCTCTTCCTCCCTTTATCATATTCCCTCCCTCCCTTCCTTTCTTATATTCCCTCCCCTCCTCCCTTTATCATGTTTCCTCCCTCCTTCCCTCCCTTTATCATGTTTCCTCTCTTCCTCCCTTTATCATATTCCCTCTCTCCCTCCCTTTATCACATTCCTTCCCTCCCTCCTTCCCTTTATCATATTCCCTCCCTCCCTCCTTCCCTTTATCATATTCCCTCCCTCTCTCCCTTTATCATATTCCCTCCCTCCCTCCCTCCCTTTATCATATTCCCTCCCTCCCTCCTTTTATCATATTCCCTCCCTCCCTCCCTTTATCATGTTCCCTACCTCCCTCCCTTTATCATGTACCTTCTCTCCTTCCCTTTATCATTTTCCCTCTCTCCCTCCTTCCCTTTATTCTGTTCACTCCCTCCCTCCCTTCCTCCCTTTATCATGTTCCCTCCCTCCCTCCCTCCCTTTATCATGTTCCTCCCTCCTTCCCTTTATCATGTTCCTTCTCTTTTTCCCTTTATCATTTTCCCTCCCACCCTTTATCATGTTCCCTCCCTCCCTCCCTTTATCGTGTTCCCTCCCTCCTTCCCTTTATCATGTTCCCTCCCTTCATCATGTTCCCTCCCTCCCTTTATCGTGTTGCCTACTTCCCTCCCTCCCTTTATCATGTTCCCTCCCTCCCTCCCTTTATCATGTTCCCTCCCTCCCTCCCTTTATCATGTTCCTTCTCTCCTTCCCTTTATCATGTTCCCTCCCTCCCTTCATCATGTTGCCTACCTCCCTCCCTCCCTTTATCATATTCCCTCCCTCCCTCCCTTTATCATGTTCCCTCCCTCCCTTCCTCCCCTTATCATGTTCCCTCCCTCCCTCCCTTTATCATGTTCCCTCCCTCCTTTCCTCCCTCCCTTTATCATGTTCCCTACTTCCCTCCCTTTATCATGTTATTTATCATGTTCCCTCCCTCCCTCCCTTTATCATGTTCCCTCCCTCCTTCCTCCCCTTTATCATGTTCCCTCCCTCCCTCCCTTTATCATGTTCCCTCCTTCCCTCCATTTATCATGTTCCCTCCCTCCTTCCCTTTATCATGTTCCCTCCCTCCTTCCCTTTATCATGTTCCCTCCCTCCTTCCCTCGCTATATCATGTTCCCTCCCTCCTTCCCTCCCTTTATCATGTTCCCTCCCTCCTTCCCTCCCTTTACCATGTTCCCTCCCTCCTTCCCTTCCTTTATCATGTTCCCTCCCTACCTCCCTCCCTTTATCATGTTCCCTCCCTCCCTCCCTTTATAATGTTCCCTCCCTCCTTCCCTCCCTTTATCATGTTCCCTCCCTCCCTCCCTTTATCATGTTCCCTCCCTCCCTCCCTTTATCATGTTCCATCCAATCCTCCCTTTATCATATTCCCTCCCTCTCTCCCTCCCTCTCTTTATCATGTTCCCTCCCTTCTTCCCTCCCTTTATCATGTTCCCTCCCTCCCTCCCTCTATTTATCATGTTCCCTCCCTCCTTCCCTCCCTTTATCATGTTCCCTCCCTCCCTCTCTATATCATGTTCCCTCCCTCCTTCCCTCCCTTTATCATGTTCCCTCCCTCCCTACCTCCCTCCCTTTATCATGTTCCCTACCTCCCTCCCTTTATCATGTTCCCTCCAATCCTCCCTTTATCATATTCCCTCCCTCCCTCTCTTTATCATGTTCCCTCCCTTCTTCCCTCCCTTTATCATGTTCCCTCCCTCCCTCCCTCTCTTTATCATGTTCACTCCCTCCTTCCCTCCCTTTATCATGTTCCCTCCCTCCCTCCCTTTATCATGTTCCCTCCCTCCTTCCTTCCCTTTATCATGTTCCCTCCCTCCTTCCCTCCCTTTATCATGTTCCCTCCCTCCTTCCCTTTATCATGTTCTCTCCCTCCTTCCCTCCATTTATCATGTTCCCTACCTCCCTCCCTTTATCATGTTCCCTCCCTCCTTCCTTCCCTTTATCATGTTCCCTCCCTCCTTCCCTCCCTTTATCATGTTCTCTCCCTCCTTCCCTCCCTTTATCATGTTCCCTCCCTCCTTCCCTTCCTTTATCATGTTCCCTCCCTACCTCCCTCCCTTTATCATGTTCCCTCCCTCCCTCCCTTTATAATGTTCCCTCCCTCCTTCCCTCCCTTTACCATGTTCCCTCCCTCCCTCCCTTTATCATGTTCCCTCCCTCCTTCCTTCCCTTTATAATGTTCCCTCCCTACCTCCCTCCCTTTATCATGTTCCCTCCCTCCTTCCCTTTATCATGTTCCCTCCCTCCTTCCCTCCCTTTATCATGTTCCCTCCCTCCTTCCCTCCCTTTATCATGTTCCCCTCCCTTTATCATGTTCCCTCCCTCCTTCCCTTCCTTTATCATGTTCCCTCCCTACCTCCCTCCCTTTATTATGTTCCCTCCCTCCCTCCCTTTATAATGTTCCCTCCCTCCTTCCCTCCCTTTACCATGTTCCCTCCCTCCCTCCCTTTATCATGTTCCCTCCCTCCTTCCTTCCCTTTATAATGTTACCTCCCTACCTCCCTCCCTTTATCATGTTCCCTCCCTCCTTCCCTCCCTTTACCATGTTCCCTCCCTCCCTCCCTTTACCATGTTCCCTCCCTCCTTCCTTCCCTTTATAATGTTACCTCCCTACCTCCCTCCCTTTATCATGTTCCCTCCCTCCTTCCCTGCCTTTATCATATGTCAGGTGTTTCCCTCCAGTGTTTAATGTCTTGTGTCTGCTTCACTCTCTTACATTGTTCTTTATTCCTAGTTGTTCTTGTGTTCTCATTCATCATCTTCATTGTGTTCTTTTTGTACTCCTTTTCTTTTAATTATTATGTTCTCACTCCTTCCTTATCTATCATTCATTCATTCATTTCCTTCCTTACTTTATTTTCCTTTCTCTCTCTGTTCTCATTTCCTTTCTTTTTCCTCCATTCCATTTCTTCCTCTTCACTTCCATGTTTTCCTCTCCCCTTCCTTCACTGGTCCGGCCCAACACTTGGGCTGGACGGTAGAGCGACGGTCTCGCTCCATACAGGTCGGCGTTCAATCCCCGACTGTCCAAGTGGTTGGGCATCATTCTCAGTAACCTTAACCTGATCCCTTACATGTGCTATATAGTCGTATGGCTTGGCGCTTCTCCTGATAGTTCCCTTCCCTCCTTCACTAGCCTCCTTCACTCTTCTCTTATTCCCAACTCTCTCCTCTGGTGACTCCTCCTGTTCTTCCTCTCTCTGGCCATCTCTTCCTCTCTGCTATCTCCTACCCCTTCATCTCTTCTCGCCTTTATTCTTCTTCCTTCCTCTCATCCCATTCTCTCTCTTCTCTTCTTCCTTCTTCTCTCTCTCTCTCTCTCTCTCTCTCTCTCTCTCTCTCTCTCTCTCTCTCTCTCTCTCTCTCTCTCTCTCTCTCTCTCTCTCTCTCTCTCTCTCTCTCTCTCTCTCTCTCTCTCTCCCTCACCCTTCCCAAGTCTCTCTACGTAGAGAAGCTTGCAGTGTGAGGGAAGCTTGAGCTGCGGACCACCTCTGGGAAGCCCACTCTCAGACAAGAGAAGTCACACCAAGCTATTCATCGTGTATTCATGACGCCCATATTCATGCAGGGTATTTCTGTCTATCTGACAGTTGAGTCTTCCCAGAGGCTCTTGCTTCGTCCCTTGGGGAAGGATGGAGTCTATTCCTCTCAATTCGCTGGTGAGTATTCACACTATTCAATAATTATCTGTTGTTGTGATACTGGCGTTCATTATAACATTTCTCCACCTGCACGGACTCATCCCCAGCCATACCAACACTTAGGACGGTCCAATGTTGCATGTGTTGAATTACAATATATATACAGTACGTGGCAATGTAGAGGATCAGCCGCAGTGATCTCAGCACACTGGCAAGATAACAATATCTCTGTCAATGGGCCCGACAATGTAGAGGATCAGCAGCAGTGATCTCAACACACTGGCAAGATAACAATATCTCTGTCAATGGGCCCGACAATGTAGAGGATCAGCAGCAGTGATCTCAACACACTGGCAAGATAACAATATCTCTGTCAATGGGCCCGACAATGTATAAACAACAAAGCTCTACGAAGGATTACATCGTTTGTACACAACTCTGACTCTCACCAGATATATCCTGACACATTACACTGATATTACCGGCAGACACAAAGATGATACATTGTTAGAGAGAGCGGAGGAAGTACACCCAAACACCCACCTCCAGCTCTCAGCAGCCGGGCAACACTGAGGAATACTTCCAGCTCTCAGCAGGTGGGCAACACTGAGGAACACTTCCAGCTCTCAGCAGCCGGGCAACACTGAGGAATACTTCCAGCTCTCAGCAGCCGGATGCCGAGCGTTGAGGACTTGACGCCAGATGCCGAGCGTTGATGACTTGACGCCAGATGCCGAGCGTTGAGGACTTGACGCCAGATGCCGAGCGTTGAGGACTTGACGCCAGATGCCGAGCGTTGAGGACTTGACGCCAGATGCCGAGTGTTGAGTACTTGACGCCAGATGCCGAGCGTTGATGACTTGACGCCAGATGCCGAGCGTTGATGACTTGACGCCAGATGCCGAGCGTTGAGGACTTGACGCCAGATGCCGAGCGTTGAGGACTTGACGCCAGATGCCGAGCGTTGATGACTTGACGCCAGATGCCGAGCGTTGATGACTTGACGCCAGATGCCGAGCGTTGAGTACTTGACGCCAGATGCCGAGCGTTGAGGACCTGACGCCAGATGCCGAGCGTTGAGGACTTGATGCCAGATACCGAACGTTGAGGACCTGACACCCCATTCCGAGCGTTGATGACTTGACGCCAGATGCCGAGCGTTGAGGACTTGATGCCAGATACCGAACGAGAAGGACCTGACGCCACATGCTGAGCGTTGAGGACTTGACGCCCCATGCCGAGCGTTGAGGACTTGACGCCAGATGCCGAGCGTTGAGGACTTGATGCCAGATGCCGAGCGTTGAGGACTTGATGCCAGATGCCGAGCGTTGAGGACTTGATGCCAGATACCGAACGTTGAGGACCTGACGCCACATGCCGAGCGTTGAGTACTTGACGCCAGATGCCGAGCGTTGAGGACTTGATGCCAGATACCGAACGTTGAGGACCTGACGCCCCATGCCGAGCGTTGAGGACTTGACGCCCCATGCCGAGCGTTGAGTACTTGACGCCCCATGCCGAGCGTTGAGGACTTGACGCCCCATGCCGATCGTTGAGGACTTGACGCCAGATACCGAACGTTTAGGACCTGACGCCCCATGCCGAGCATTGAGTACTTGACGCCCCATGCCGAGCGTTGAGGACTTGATGACAGATGCCGATCGTTGAGGACTTGACGCCAGATGCCGAGCGATGAGTACTTGACGCCAGATGACCGAGCGTTGAGGACTTGACGCCAGATGCCGAGCGTTGAGGACTTGACGCCAGATGCCGAGCGTTGAGGACTTGACGCCAGATGACCGAGCGTTGAGGACTTGACGCCCCATGCCGAGCGTTGAGGACTTGATGCCAGATGCCGAGCGTTGAGGACTTGACGCCACATGCCGAGCGTTGAGGACTTGATGCCAGATGCCGAGCGTTGAGGACTTGATGCCAGATACCGAACGTTGAGGACTTGACGCCAGATGCCGAGCGTTGAGGACCTGACGCCACATGCCGAGCGTTGAGGACATGACGCTAGATGCCGAGCGTTAAGGACTTGACGCTAGATGCCGAGCGTTGAGGACTTGATGACAGATGCCGAGCGTTGAGGACTTGACGCCAGATGCCGAGCGTTGAGGACTTGATGACAGATGCCGAGCGTTGAGGACTTGACGCCAGATGCCGAGCGTTGAGGACTTGAAGCCAGATGCCGAGCGTTGAGGACTTGATGACAGATGCCGAGCGTTGAGGACTTGACGCCAGATGCCGAGCGTTGAGGACTTGACGCCAGATGCCGAGCGTTGAGGACTTGATGACAGATGCCGAGCGTTGAGTACTTGACGCCAGATGACCGAGCGTTGAGGACTTGACGCCAGATGCCGAGCGTTGAGGACTTGACGCCAGATGCCGAGCGTTGAGGACATGATGCCAGATGCCGAGCGTTGAGGACTTGATGACAGATGCCGAGCGTTGAGGACTGGACGCTAGATGCCGAGCGTTGAGGACTTGATGACAGATGCCGAGCGTTGAGGACTTGACGCTAGATGCCGAGCGTTGAGGACTTGATGACAGATGCCGAGCGTTGAGGACTTGATGACAGATGCCGAGCGTTGAGGACTGGACGCCAGTTGCCGAGCGTTGAGGACTTGACGCCAGATGCCGAGCGTTGAGGACATGATGCCAGTTGCCGAGCGTTGAGGACTTGATGACAGATGCCGAGCATTGAGGACTGGACGCCAGATGCCGAGCGTTGAGGACTTGACGCCAGATGCCGAGCGTTGAGGACTTGACGCCAGATGTCGGAAAATCCGACACCATTTAACAATAATATCATACAGACAGATAAGAGCTGTGTTGTATAAACAAGTTACCCATAGAAAACGTAACTTGTAGTGGAATTACCGTCTATAGAAAACGGGATATCATCACCACATACTATTATAATTCACCAGCTATTCTGCTGGGAATTGTTCTTAAATACATTAGTCTTTGGACTTTACCATCATAAAACATCTTATATAAATTAACTTAATTATCAATATTAAAGTAGAGTAAATGTGACCCTTCTATCACTTTCTGACATGTGGACAATGTAAGCCAGGCGTCAGAGGGAGGAAGGAGGGCAGCCATTGTTGTGTCACCTCCGAGACGTGTGGAGCAAATTTGGCTCCTATCATATCTGGACAATGTCGGCCAGGCGTCAGTAGTATGGAGTGTTAGTTGCAGCCATTGTTGAGACTAGACCAGAGGCTCACACGGGAGCAAATTCGGCTCCTGTTAAATTTACTTGGACGTAGTGTTATGGAAACTAAAAGTGTACCATTATCAACACGCTGTCTACAAATTCAAGTTAAGTGTTCTTTCCGAAACCCATTATCTATCATTAGTGGCCATTAATGTCAGGATATAGGGTGGCCTGGTTAGATCACGAAATCGCCTCAAACTAAAGGTAATTAAGCCAGGTCTTCAATGTTCCATGTACAGTATTTTCTCTGATATAGCTTGTCATATATAGGTATCTGGCTTTACAGCTAGCGCCCTTTTGACAGGTCAAGACGAGGAAGCAAGATTTTGTGCACCAGTTACTGGGGGATGGAAGCTACCTCAAAGAGGATAATTTGTTGTCTACACCCTAGTTATACCTGGTGGACTAACCTGCTGTACTATAAGATAAGGAACCTCTTCAATGTATGTAGTTAATTCTGTAGTTTGATTGGCTGCATATATATTAATTTAATAACCCCCCCTAATGTGTAGAGGATCGATTTGTGAGATTGAGATTATTGCAGAAATACAGTCCACTTATCATTATACAAATTGCTATCGAAGTATATAAATTAACGTAAATATAAATTCATATAAATTAAATAAATATAAATCTCACAGGTCGGTTCCCACATTATTTGGTCCTTCGAACCGGATTATTCGGTCCTATGAACCCACATTTGGTCATCTTAGTACCGGATGAACCAGTTAACCAGTGGATTCATTAAATATACTAGTGCAGTGTTATTTAAACAAAGCCAGTCAAGACGGCGGCGTTGACTCGTGCGAGTTCACGAGCTCCGCTCAGTTCAGATCTGCCTTAGTCAGCGGTTTCATGCACACCCATGGATTTGGTGGCGTGTTATTCCGTGAAATGACAGCGCTAATATAGAAGCCAGCCAAATTAGTGACTGTGTCGCGAGATTGTTCACGGATTTCGTGGTGTTACATTTCGCGAGAGATTATCTACGAATTTTGTGGACTTTATTTCGCGAGGTCACTAATAATATTTAATACTTCTAGATAATATTAGAAGTTTCATAGAGGCAATTAAGAGGCTATTATCAATAATTGTGTATATTATTTCTCCAAAATAGAGAATTATTTAATATATTGCACTAGTGATCACAGTATAATATTTACTAATTGCCAACCCACATCAGGGTAGGATATTAACCAATGACTAGTTGAACTATTATCGTTCATCCTAGTCCCATTATTACCATAGTCAGTTGTACTATATTGAATAACCTAACACCATTAATGAATGGTGCAGACCCTATTTTGGGTGTAATTTTTATCAACTCGAGTTGAGTTGTGTATATATAATAATTTACTTATGATCATTACACCTTTGAGTGATTAATTAGTGTCTCTTCCATCCTAGGGTGATATAGAAGAGCTAACCTAAAGGTACTTCCAGTGACACTGGTTTATCACTCAAATCATTAGTGTGTATGATTGTATATATATAATGTGTATTAATTTTAAGTGCTAACCTCTAGTAGAGGTAGGATTATTGCCTAGTGAGTGTAGAATTTACCCTAGGCTACCATTAGTGTTTGTTCAGTATTATGAGCAGCCCAAGTACAAGTCCCACAAGGCTTCACCAACGAGCCAGTATGGATAATGCAGGGAGAATGAAAAGAACCCTTACAGGTCTTAAAGGCCACTTAACAAGACAGATCAAGAAATGTGAAGATTTGTCACAACAATCTCAAGTTGATTATGCTGACCTGGAAAGCTATTATCAAGCAGCTGCAGGTAAATTTGAGCAAATCAAATGCCAAATAGCAACATATGTGGCTGAACTTGCCAGCACTAATTTATCAGAAACAGAAATAGACGACATTATGGTTGATCTAGCGAATTATGAAGATCACACTCAGGCCACGTTACAGCCTTATGTCAAATTAATTGCCCAGAACAAGGCAACAGCAACAACAACAACAGTTGCATCTAATACGAGTCAAGCAGAAGCTCGACTCCCTCCAATTAATTTACCCACTTTCTCAGGAAAAGATGAGGAAGATTGGGACGAATTTTGGAACAAATTCGTTGACCTTGTAGACTCAAAACAATCTTTACCAAAGAGTAGTAAATTATCTTATTTGCAAGGCCAATTATCAGGTGAGGCTAAAACAGTAGTATCCCATCTGAGATTAACTAATGACGGCTATGATCTGGCAGTAAAACTCCTCAAAGATAATTATGCTGATCCAGAAGTAAGAACATCACATTTAGTTCATGAGCTGTTGCATTTACCCCCAACGGAGGCTTCAGCTGATTCACTCCAAGTCTTCAAGCTGGAGGTAGAATCATTGATCAATGCCCTCAGCCTGACAGCAGATACAAACGGGGCTGAGTGGGTCTTGAAAATAATTGTCCAGGAGAAAATACCTAGGGACATATTGAGACAAATGAGTGCTCATTACAATAAAAGCATCTTATCTATGAATGAAATATCTGAAGGTTTAAAGTCAGTAGTTCATCAATTACGAACACATGACAAATTAAAACCACCAAGTAAACCCTCAGAAACCAATAATAGTAAACCAATAGTAAACCACAGAGTACCAAAGGTACTCCAAATCAATCTAGACAATATAATTCAACACCAAAGTGGAACAGTAGCAGTGTGGGCGTATATGCAGTGGGACCCTCCAAGCCTATAGTTACTGTGTCACCCAAGAACGTGACACCAAAGGGTACTGGAAGCTATGGAACATGTTTGTTCTGCAATGAGAAACATTCAATGTACCACTGCCCTAATTTTCCTGATAGTGACGCCCGTGTTGAGCGACTCAAAGATTTGCAACATTGCACGAGGTGCCTCAGGAAACATAACATCAAGGATTGTGATACCCAATTACACCCTTGTAATAGGTGTAACAAAGGTCAGCACCATGCAGCATTGTGCAGAGACACCAAAACAACGTCTCCAAACCCCAAGGTGGAAGATAGCATTCCCACCTCAGTACAGTACTGCAAGGTGCAACAAACAAAGAGTGTCCAATCGGCAAAGTCTAAAGGTAATACGACTTTGCCTACTGCCCAAATTACCATCCTGAATAAGAGGGCCAAGGTCCATACCCGTGGGTTGTTTGACCAAGGATCCCAGAGAACATATATCACTAAAAAGTTGGCAGAAGAACTACAATTAAGGCCTGTAGCCCAGATGTCATTCAATATCTCAGGGTTTATAACAGATGCAGGACCTCAAGTCTACCAGGTGGTACAACCATCAGTACGCTTAGGCAGGTACGTCTGTCGAGTACAAGCCATTGTGGTGGACAAAATACCAGTAGACCTACAAGTTCAAGGTCTGAGAGCAACAGCCAAATTCCTGAGAAATAGAGGAATAAAATTGGCAGATAATATTAAGTCTGATCACCTCACCGACTTCGGTCTCCTTGTAGGGACAGACTATTGCCATCGATTCATCGGTAGCCCTACTAAATATCAGGGTATAACCATGTTAAACTCTGCAGGAGGTAAATTACTCTCAGGCCCAGTATCAAGCCTGAGGAGACCTATGCCTGCAGATAAACAATGCCAATAGAAATCTAAATTTGTCAGCTGATTATATTTCTCCAGTAGCATTATACTAAGGAGATTACAGCTGACTATACCAACAGAAGTTGATGTTAGTATCATCATTTAAAGCTGGAGATGAGTTCATGAGGCCTCAGTGGCAAATCAGTGAACAGTAGCCTAAAACAGCTACAAGTCACTGTGACCAATGTCACTGAACCCACTGCAGTCTCAGAACCATACTTTACTTTAATGATGAGCTATTCAATCTTCTGAATCAATTAACTAAATTAAACCCCAATAAATCTGATGACTGATTTGATACATTTATTATTTAATCAAGATGTATTCCATGGGCCTCAGTGTTTATATATCAGTGACCAGTTACCTGAAGAAACTTCAAGTTATATCTAATGTCACTGATCTCACTGCAGTCCCTGAATCATACTTGACTGTAGTACTTGATCACATCCAGTCTTTTGGGTTAAATAATATGTAATAAGGCTTGAATATTAGCCTTTCAAGAGTTGACAGGGAAATGAAATCGCATTAGACTTCTAACCCCTGCAACTCTAGTACGGGACATCCGTCCTGTACGAACAGACGCACAAATGTGTGATTACTAACTACTAACATCAAATTAATCTAATAATTCGAAGGAGGAGTATCAGTGTTCGTCTGTTCTAATTAGGACTTCGACCCGTGAGCAGCCCCTGGAGAATTATGTCGGAAAATCCGACACCATTTAACAATAATATCATACAGACAGATAAGAGCTGTGTTGTATAAACAAGTTACCCATAGAAAACGTAACTTGTAGTGGAATTACCGTCTATAGAAAACGGGATATCATCACCACATACTATTATAATTCACCAGCTATTCTGCTGGGAATTGTTCTTAAATACATTAGTCTTTGGACTTTACCATCATAAAACATCTTATATAAATTAACTTAATTATCAATATTAAAGTAGAGTAAATGTGACCCTTCTATCACTTTCTGACATGTGGACAATGTAAGCCAGGCGTCAGAGGGAGGAAGGAGGGCAGCCATTGTTGTGTCACCTCCGAGACGTGTGGAGCAAATTTGGCTCCTATCATATCTGGACAATGTCGGCCAGGCGTCAGTAGTATGGAGTGTTAGATGCAGCCATTGTTGAGACTAGACCAGAGGCTCACACGGGAGCAAATTCGGCTCCTGTTAAATTTACTTGGACGTAGTGTTATGGAAACTAAAAGTGTACCATTATCAACACGCTGTCTACAAATTCAAGTTAAGTGTTCTTTCCGAAACCCATTATCTATCATTAGTGGCCATTAATGTCAGGATATAGGGTGGCCTGGTTAGATCACGAAATCGCCTCAAACTAAAGGTAATTAAGCCAGGTCTTCAATGTTCCATGTACAGTATTTTCTCTGATATAGCTTGTCATATATAGGTATCTGGCTTTACAGCTAGCGCCCTTTTGACAGGTCAAGACGAGGAAGCAAGATTTTGTGCACCAGTTACTGGGGGATGGAAGCTACCTCAAAGAGGATAATTTGTTGTCTACACCCTAGTTATACCTGGTGGACTAACCTGCTGTACTATAAGATAAGGAACCTCTTCAATGTATGTAGTTAATTCTATAGTTTGATTGGCTGCATATATATTAATTTAATAACCCCCCCTAATGTGTAGAGGATCGATTTGTGAGATTGAGATTATTGCAGAAATACAGTCCACTTATCATTATACAAATTGCTATCGAAGTATATAAATTAACGTAAATATAAATTCATATAAATTAAATAAATATAAATCTCACAGGTCGGTTCCCACACCAGATGCCGAGCGTTGAGTACTAGATGCCAGATGCCGAGCGTTGAGGACTTGACGCCAGATGCTGAGCGTTGAGGACTTGACGCCAGATGCCGAGCGTTGAGGACTTGACGCCAGATGCCGAGCGTTGAGGACTTGACGCCAGATGCCGAGCGTTGAGTACTTGACGCCAGATGCCGAGCGTTGAGTACTTGACGCCAGATACCGAGCGTTGAGGACATGACGCCAGTTGCCGAGCGTTGAGGACTTGACGCCAGATGCCGAGCGTTGAGGACTTGATGACAGATGCTGAGCGTTGAGGACTTGACGCCAGATGCCGAGCGTTGAGGACTTGATGACAGATGCCGAGCGTTGAGGACTTGACGCCAGATGCCGAGCGTTGAGGACTTGACGCCAGATGCCGAGCGTTGAGTACTTGACGCCTGATGCCGAGCGTTGAGGACTTGACGCCAGATGCCGAGCGTTGAGGACTTCACGCCAGATGCCGAGCGTTGAGGACTTGACGCCAGATGCCGAGCGTTGAGGTTGAGGATACACTGGGGTTCCTCACACAGGGCTGAGGAGTCTGCACAAAAGGCACAGTTTTGTCGCCAGGATTCCCGAGGTTCTGTCATTTACTATCCCCTTCACACCATCCACCCAGCCATTGCCCATCCTCGCTACCAACCCTCCCACCCATCTCCAACATCCCACCACCCTACAACAATACCTACGGGGACCCCTCACTAACCCTCCCCACCTAACCACCCCAAAACCCTGCCCGCACCACACCTCCCACACCTGTATACAATCGCCTGCTGAAACATGACCCCTCTCTGCTCTCCTCTCCCCACACCTCTTTTCACACTCACCCACACACCCCAAGTATATGAATCCTCCCCCCCCCCACCCCCCACCCCCACACACACATCCCACAACAATCCGTTTTCGCACTTGCTTATAGTCAACATTGGCTTATTAATAAGTCCATATGTGACATACTAATTTATTGTGAATATTTGAGTTTACTTGAAAAGCTGAATAGAAAACACCGACCTAACCTAACCTTCTTAGTATGTTAAGATAAACATCTTATTTTTTTTAATTACAATTAATACTTAACCTATACCTATATTGATATTACAGTTTTATAAAAATAATAAAATAAAACCAAAATATTTAAATAAATTTTAAAGTAACTCAGGATATTGACAAATATTGCATAAAATCTCTATTGTTTAATAAAATTGAAAAAAGAAATTCATAATAATAATAAAACTGGTGTTTAGCAAATCTATACAAAGAGTTTAAACCTTAAATACAAAATATTAGGTGGCATATACCACATATATACTTATTAATCAGCCAAATAGTGACTATAATAAATAAGTCATATATGTACTGTCTTGTGCGAACCACACTCACATGACCTAGCGTTCAAAACAACACGCACAGTTAAACGCCGGCACACACAAGCACACACACACACACACACACGCACACACACACACACACACACACACACACACACACACACACACACACACACACACACACACACACACACACACACACACACACACCATGCAAGCTGCTGGAGAAGATTGTGCGAAAAAACTAGTGGAACATCTGGAGCGAAGGAACTTTGTAACACAGCATCAACATGGGTTCAGGGATGGCAGTTCCTGCCTCACAGGGTTACTTGAATTCTACGACCAGGCAACAAAAATAAGGCAAGAAAGAGAAGGGTGGGCAGACTGCATATTTTTAGATTGTCAGAAAGCTTTTGATACAGTGCCACACAAGAGGCTAGTGCGAAAGTTGGAGATGCAGGCTGGAGTGAAAGGGAAGGTACTCCGGTGAATAGAGGAGTACCTAAGAAACAGGAGACAACGAGTCAGTGTGAGGGGTGAGGTCTCAGATTTGCGAGACGTTACAAGTGGAGTCCCGCAGGAGTCAGTCCTTGGACCTATACTGTTTCTGGTATATGTAAATGATCTCCCAGAGGGTATAGATTCGTTCCTCTCAATGTTTGCCGACGATACAAAAATTATGAGGAGGATTGAAACAGAGGATGATAGTAGGAGGCTACAAGATGACCTAGATAGACTGAGTGAATGGTCCAACAAATGGTTGTTGAAATTCAACCCGAGTAAATGCAAAGTAATGAAACTAAGCAGTGGAAACAGGAGGCCAGACACAGGATACAGAATAGGAGATGAAGTACTTAATGAAACAGACAGAGAGAAAGATCTAGGAGTTGATATCACACCAAACCTGTCTCCTGAAGCCCACATAAAGAGAATAACATCAGCGGCATATGCGAGGCTGGCTGACATCAGAACGGCGTTCAGGAACCTGTGTATGGAATCATTCAGAATTTTGTACACCACATATGTAAGACCAATCCTGGAGTATGCGGCCCCAGCATGGCGCCCGTACCTTGTCAAGCACAAGACGAAGCTGGAAAAAGTCCAAAGGTATGCCACTAGACTAGTTTCAGAACTAAGAGGCATGAGTTACGATGAAAGGCTGCTGGGAATGCATCTTACGCCACTGGAAGACAGAAGAGTAAGGGGAGACATGATCACAACCTACAATATCCTCAGGGGAATCGACCGGGTAAATAAGGATAAACTATTCAACACTAGTGGGACGCGAACAAGGGGACACAGGTGGAAACTTTGTACCCACATGAGCCACAGGGACGTCAGAAGGAACTTTTTCAGTGTCAGAGTAGTTAACGGATAGAATGCATTTGGCAGTAATGTGGTGGACGCTGACTCCATACACAGTTTCAAAAATAGATATGTCAGAGCCCAGTAGGCTCAGGAATCTGTACACCAGTTGATTGACAGTTGAGAGGCAGGACCAAAGAGTCAAAGCTCAACCCCCGCAAGAACAAATAGGTTCTTGCGTACCTATGTGTACGTACAAATAGGTGAGTGTGTAGTCATAAATAGGTGAGTACACACAATTATTATGTCACTACCCTCTTCTTCCCCCCCCCACACAACAAAACCACCCATACCACTACTATAAACCACAACTACCACCATCACCACTGTACAAACCTTGCTCTTCTACCCTCGCTGTACTCACATAATTGTGCTCTCCTAATTGTACTACCCTAGTTGTTGTCATGGAGTTGTACTCACCTACTTATATTCACCTTGCAGTGCTCACCAAGATGTTCTCACCTAGCTACATGTACTCTCATAGTTGCACTCATGTAGATGTACTTACCTAGTTGTACTCACCTATTTGTACTTCAATGATATTTAATGTAAAATCTACTATAATACAGATGCATGTGATAAAGAGGTATTTTGATGCACTCTAATTGTTTTATTTGAATAAAAATGGTTGATTAAATGTTGTGTGTGTGTCCTTCATACACCTTGCAGCAACATTTTACATTTATGTTAATGTATTATACATAAAGTACATAAATATAATTTTAAACATGAAAACATTATTATTCAAAAAATCATTTAGCAAATAGGGCTATAAAAAAAATTTGTTAGCAAAATCATAATAAAAAGTAAATGTTTTGCACACCTATCGTACTGCTAAGACACAACATTCACAATTTATATGTGAAATGTACATAATTTAATATTCAAACATGAATAAAATATTGTTTTTAAATATAAAGGTGAAACTAGTGTTAGAAAAGGCAGCATTTGACATATTACGTAAAGAAATACTTTTACCATTCTTGGGTTAAATGTTGCTCATGTGCCTGTTGAACCACACATACAACTCATATTTCCCACAACCCTTCTGACACGTTATTGGAGGTCTCCACAACGTTTTGTGTTTCCAGGAGTATTCCTCAGTGTTGCCCGGCTGCTGAGAGCTGGAAGTGTTCCTCAGTGTTGCCCGGCTGCTGAGAGCTGGAAGTGTTCCTCAGTGTTGCCCACCTGCTGAGAGCTGGAAGTGTTCCTCAGTGTTGCCCACCTGCTGAGAGCTGGAAGTGTTCCTCAGTGTTGCCCGGCTGCTGAGAGCTGGAAGTGTTCCTCAGTGTTGCCCGGCTGCTGAGAGCTGGAAGTGTTCCTCAGTGTTGCCCGGCTGCTGAGAGCTGGAAGTATTCCTCAGTGTTGTCCGGCTGCTGAGAGCTGGAAGTGTTCCTCAGTGTTGCCCGGCTGCTGAGAGCTGGAAGTGTTCCTCAGTGTTGTCCGGCTGCTGAGAGCTGGAAGTGTTCCTCAGTGTTGTCCGGCTGCTGAGAGCTGGAAGTGTTCCTCAGTGTTGCCCGGCTGCTGAGAGCTGGAAGTGTTCCTCAGTGTTGCCCGGCTGCTGAGAGCTGGAAGTGTTCCTCAGTGTTGCCCGGCTGCTGAGAGCTGGAAGTATTCCTCAGTGTTGTCCGGCTGCTGAGAGCTGGAAGTGTTCCTCAGTGTTGCCCGGCTGCTGAGAGCTGGAAGTGTTCCTCAGTGTTGTCCGGCTGCTGAGAGCTGGAAGTGTTCCTCAGTGTTGTCCGGCTGCTGAGAGCTGGAAGTGTTCCTCAGTGTTGCCCGGCTGCTGAGAGCTGGAAGTGTTCCTCAGTGTTGTCCGGCTGCTGAGAGCTGGAAGTGTTCCTCAGTGTTGTCCGGCTGCTGAGAGCTGGAAGTGTTCCTCAGTGTTGCCCGGCTGCTGAGAGCTGGAAGTATTCCTCAGTGTTGTCCGGCTGCTGAGAGCTGGAAGTGTTCCTCAGTGTTGCCCGGCTGCTGAGAGCTGGAAGTGTTCCTCAGTGTTGTCCGGCTGCTGAGAGCTGGAAGTGTTCCTCAGTGTTGCCCGGCTGCTGAGAGCTGGAAGTATTCCTCAGTGTTGTCCGGCTGCTGAGAGCTGGAAGTGTTCCTCAGTGTTGCCCGGCTGCTGAGAGCTGGAAGTGTTCCTCAGTGTTGTCCGGCTGCTGAGAGCTGGAAGTGTTCCTCAGTGTTACCCACCTGCTGAGAGCTGGAAGTATTCCTCAGTGTTGCCCGGCTGCTGAGAGCTGGAAGTATTCCTCAGTGTTGCCCGGCTGCTGAGAGCTGGAAGTATTCCTCAGTGTTGCCCACCTGCTGAGAGCTGGAAGTGTTCCTCAGTGTTGCCCGGCTGCTGAGAGCTGGAAGTATTCCTCAGTGTTGTCCGGCTGCTGAGAGCTGGAAGTGTTCCTCAGTGTTGTCCGGCTGCTGAGAGCTGGAAGTGTTCCTCAGTGTTGCCCGGCTGCTGAGAGCTGGAAGTATTCCTCAGTGTTGTCCGGCTGCTGAGAGCTGGAAGTGTTCCTCAGTGTTGCCCGGCTGCTGAGAGCTGGAAGTGTTCCTCAGTGTTGTCCGGCTGCTGAGAGCTGGAAGTATTCCTCAGTGTTGTCCGGCTGCTGAGAGCTGGAAGTGTTCCTCAGTGTTGCCCGGCTGCTGAGAGCTGGAAGTGTTCCTCAGTGTTGTCCGGCTGCTGAGAGCTGGAAGTGTTCCTCAGTGTTACCCACCTGCTGAGAGCTGGAAGTATTCCTCAGTGTTGCCCGGCTGCTGAGAGCTGGAAGTATTCCTCAGTGTTGCCCGGCTGCTGAGAGCTGGAAGTATTCCTCAGTGTTGCCCACCTGCTGAGAGCTGGAAGTTTTCCTCAGTGTTGCCCGGCTGCTGAGAGCTGGAAGTATTCCTCAGTGTTGTCCGGCTGCTGAGAGCTGGAAGTGTTCCTCAGTGTTGTCCGGCTGCTGAGAGCTGGAAGTGTTCCTCAGTGTTGCCCGGCTGCTGAGAGCTGGAAGTATTCCTCAGTGTTGTCCGGCTGCTGAGAGCTGGAAGTGTTCCTCAGTGTTGCCCGGCTGCTGAGAGCTGGAAGTGTTCCTCAGTGTTGTCCGGCTGCTGAGAGCTGGAAGTGTTCCTCAGTGTTGCCCACCTGCTGAGAGCTGGAAGTATTCCTCAGTGTTGCCCGGCTGCAGAGAGCTGGAAGTATTCCTCAGTGTTGCCCGGCTGCTGAGAGCTGAAAGTATTCCTCAGTGTTGCCCACCTGCTGAGAGCTGGAAGTGTTCCTCAGTGTTGCCCGGCTGCTGAGAGCTGGAAGTATTCCTCAGTGTTGCCCGGCTGCTGAGAGCTGGAAGTATTCCTCAATGTTGCCCACCTGCTGAGAGCTGGAAGTGTTCCTCAGTGTTGCCCGGCTGCTGAGAGCTGGAAGTATTCCTCAGTGTTGTCCGGCTGCTGAGAGCTGGAAGTGTTCCTCAGTGTTGTCCGGCTGCTGAGAGCTGGAAGTGTTCCTCAGTGTTGCCCGGCTGCTGAGAGCTGGAAGTATTCCTCAGTGTTGTCCGGCTGCTGAGAGCTGGAAGTGTTCCTCAGTGTTGTCCGGCTGCTGAGAGCTGGAAGTGTTCCTCAGTGTTGCCCACCTGCTGAGAGCTGGAAGTATTCCTCAGTGTTGCCCGGCTGCTGAGAGCTGGAAGTATTCCTCAGTGTTGCCCGGCTGCTGAGAGCTGGAAGTATTCCTCAGTGTTGCCCACCTGCTGAGAGCTGGAAGTGTTCCTCAGTGTTGCCCGGCTGCTGAGAGCTGGAAGTATTCCTCAGTGTTGTCCGGCTGCTGAGAGCTGGAAGTGTTCCTCAGTGTTGTCCGGCTGCTGAGAGCTGGAAGTGTTCCTCAGTGTTGCCCACCTGCTGAGAGCTGGAAGTATTCCTCAGTGTTGTCCGGCTGCTGAGAGCTGGAAGTATTCCTCAGTGTTGCCCACCTGCTGAGAGCTGGAAGTATTCCTCAGTGTTGTCCGGCTGCTGAGAGCTGGAAGTGTTCCTCAGTGTTGCCCACCTGCTGAGAGCTGGAAGTGTTCCTCAGTGTTGCCCGGCTGCTGAGAGCTGGAAGTGTTCCTCAGTGTTGCCCGGCTGCTGAGAGCTGGAAGTGTTCCTCAGTGTTGTCCGGCTGCTGAGAGCTGGAAGTGTTCCTCAGTGTTGCCCGGCTGCTGAGAGCTGGAAGTGTTCCTCAGTGTTGCCCGGCTGCTGAGAGCTGGAAGTGTTCCTCAGTGTTGTCCGGCTGCTGAGAGCTGGAAGTGTTCCTCAGTGTTGCCCACCTGCTGAGAGCTGGAAGTATTCCTCAGTGTTGCCCGGCTGCTGAGAGCTGGAAGTGTTCCTCAGTGTTGCCCACCTGCTGAGAGCTGGAAGTGTTCCTCAGTGTTGCCCACCTGCTGAGAGCTGGAAGTATTCCTCAGTGTTGCCCGGCTGCTGAGAGCTGGAAGTGTTCCTCAGTGTTGTCCGGCTGCTGAGAGCTGGAAGTGTTCCTCAGTGTTGTCCGGCTGCTGAGAGCTGGAAGTGTTCCTCAGTGTTGCCCGGCTGCTGAGAGCTGGAAGTGTTCCTCAGTGTTGCCCGGCTGCTGAGAGCTGGAAGTGTTCCTCAGTGTTGTCCGGCTGCTGAGAGCTGGAAGTGTTCCTCAGTGTTGCCCACCTGCTGAGAGCTGGAAGTATTCCTCAGTGTTGCCCGGCTGCTGAGAGCTGGAAGTGTTCCTCAGTGTTGCCCACCTGCTGAGAGCTGGAAGTGTTCCTCAGTGTTGCCCACCTGCTGAGAGCTGGAAGTATTCCTCAGTGTTGCCCGGCTGCTGAGAGCTGGAAGTGTTCCTCAGTGTTGCCCACCTGCTGAGAGCTGGAAGTATTCCTCAGTGTTGCCCGGCTGCTGAGAGCTGGAAGTATTCCTCAGTGTTGTCCGGCTGCTGAGAGCTGGAAGTGTTCCTCAGTGTTGCCCACCTGCTGAGAGCTGGAAGTATTCCTCAGTATTGCCCACCTGCTGAGAGCTGGAAGTATTCCTCAGTATTGCCCACCTGCTGAGAGCTGGAAGTATTCCTCAGTATTGCCCACCTGCTGAGAGCTGGAAGTGTTCCTCAGTGTTGCCCACCTGCTGAGAGCTGGAAGTATTCCTCAGTGTTGCCCGGCTGCTGAGAGCTGGAAGTATTCCTCAGTGTTGCCCGGCTGCTGAGAGCTGGAAGTGTTCCTCAGTGTTGCCCACCTGCTGAGAGCTGGAAGTATTCCTCAGTGTTGCCCGGCTGCTGAGAGCTGGAGGTGGGTGTTTGGGTGTACTTCCTCCGCTCTCTCTAACAATGTATCATCTTTGTGTCTGCCGGTAATATCAGTGTAATGTGTCAGGATATATCTGGTGAGAGTCAGAGTTGTGTACAAACGATGTAATCCTTCGTAGAGCTTTGTTGTTTATACATTGTCGGGCCCATTGACAGAGATATTGTTATCTTGCCAGTGTGCTGAGATCACTGCTGCTGATCCTCTACATTGTCGGGCCCATTGACAGAGATATTGTTATCTTGCCAGTGTGTTGAGATCACTGCTGCTGATCCTCTACATTGTCGGGCCCATTGACAGAGATATTGTTATCTTGCCAGTGTGTTGAGATCACTGCTGCTGATCCTCTACATTGTCGGGCCCATTGACAGAGATATTGTTATCTTGCCAGTGTGCCGAGATCACTGCTGCTGATCCTCTACATTGTCGGGCCCATTGACAGAGATATTGTTATCTTGCCAGTGTGTTGAGATCACTGCTGCTGATCCTCTACATTGTCGGGCCCATTGACAGAGATATTGTTATCTTGCCAGTGTGCTGAGATCACTGCTGCTGATCCTCTACATTGTCACGTACTGTATATATATTGTATTGAGCGTTATTTACCCGAATTTTGGCTCACTGCACATATTTGGAGTTGCAGATTAGAAATTGTTATACCAAAAATATGGTATTTAGTGAAAAAGCACAGAGTACGTAAGGAGTCAGCAAGCAGTTGAGTCGCTTAGCCAATCTATATATAGGTGTGGGTATCTGGCTGATGATTGGCCGAAGTGGGTTTCCAGGCTTGTGGGGCTTGACAATCCTATACGCATAACCAGGTTTGTATTCCCCAATAACCTTTGGCAGATGGAGTCCGGATTTCTTGGCGTTCACAGTATCAATCAATCTGTTTACTTTTGTTTTCAATTCGGCTGTAGTGTCCTTCGTTACCCTTTGGAATTAATTTGGTCAGAGAGTATGAGGTTCATTTTCGCCAGATATTCGTCTTTTTTTAAGAATATCGTATATTTGCGACTTGTCACCTCTCCTGGCGACTATTTCCTTATTCTCACGAAGGCTCTTAGCTGCCGCTTTGAGTTCGGGGGACAGTATGGCGCTTCTGTAGTTACCTCGAATATTTCCTCCTTCTGCAATAAGTTCTGCTTGCAAGGTGTCTTTAGTGGTAACCTTCTTTTGTGTCTCAAGGTCGAATATGTCGTCCAATAGGATCTCCAACTCCACTTTCCGGGCCGTCTCACTTGGTCTGGACATAACGTGACAGTTTATACCCAGATTCAAGAGAGTAATGTGCTCCTCAGTGAGGTTGACTCCAACAAGGTTTAAGAAGCCATCTCTGGGTCGTGGAATAGCCAGAGGTCCTCCAAATATTGTTGTCAATTTCTTGATGATCCTGGTTTCGGTGCTGTGGTGATGTTGATCTGTGAGGATGTCGAGGTGTTGGTCAATGCGAGTTCAGTCTTCGTCGATGTTGCTGTTTCTCCATTGGTTTGTAGCGTGGATTAGTTGTGTTTTGCTGTCTTTGATCTCATTTTCTGCCTTCTGTATCTGATGTCGAATCAGATCTTGGCGATATTTTATAGTGGAGGCTTAGTTTCTTGCTGCTGGGTCGTGCGTTTTTATATTTGCATATTTTGGTAGCAGTCTTTCTTGTAAACATATGTTGTTGAATATCACCGAAAAAGTAACGTAACGTAACGTGCCCAGCCTTACCCTACATATAAGGTTCGGCAAGAAACCGTACTTGTAAGGTAGGGCAGGGGACCCTACATGTAAGGTAGGGCAGGGAGGTCGTACATGTAAGGTAGTGCAGGAGACCATACATGAAAGGTAGGGCAGGGAGGTCGTACATGTATGGTAGGGCTGGGGACCCTACATGTAAGGTAGGGCAGGAGTAGTAGGGTGTAAGCGCCACAGACGATTTTTTTTTCAGGCCAGAGAACCCCTGTGAGTCGTACGACTCACAGAACATTTTTTTTTTTTCAGGCCAGAAATCCCCTGTGTGAGCCATGGTTTTCAGGTTCCAATATCCCGTGTGTGAGCCAGGGTTTTCAGGTAAATTTTGTCAGTCACAGATTTTAGAAGTAAGGATTTCTTATGATGAAAATAATTTCCGAGACTTAGAAGTTTGTTAAGGTCTTATGGGAGAAATTCAAATATCATATGTAGCGCTTTAGGGTTTTCAGGAGAACTCTACGGACATATTTTACATGTTTTCAACTTACAAAAATCGTCTATGTAAGCCTTAGTTTTCAGGTAAATTTAGAAAATCACCTGTGTGAGCCAGGGTTTTCAGGTCTCGTACCTCACACCCCCTCCCTCCCCCCTTACCTCGCAATCTCTCGCGTCACCTTTATTTACCTTACGCCCGGCCAGCCAGGTCGCCTCTTATCTTATCTTCTCCATAATAATATCTGGACCGTCCCTCCACTCTCTCTCTCTCTCCTTTCATTCAGTTCAGCTATTTTCCAACATCGTATGTTTGCTCCTTTTCATTAAGCAAGTCAGTTTTACACAAATAAATCATGTTAGTAAGCATGTTCTAGCTCACGTTCCCCCGCCTTAGTCCCCTGTCGTATAATGAATACTATCATTCCAATCCCTCTAAAATTTAAAAATAATCATATTTCAAACGTATTTCAATACAGTAATTTAGTTACCGAGCTCCAGCGCTTGTCCTCCGCCTTAGCTCTCTCTCGTATCTTCGTTAATACCTATTCAAATTCCCCGAAATTTCTACCCGCTGTATTTCAGACATAGTTTAGTAAATGCAAACAATTATCAAACTCTAGCTCTTGTCCCCAGCTTAGTTCATTTGTACAAGATCGTTAGTAACAGTCCAAATTCCCTGAGATTTTTACCCTCTGTATTTCAGACACCGTAAATAGGATCAAGTCCATTACCGAGCTCCAGCTCTCGTACCCCACCTTACTCCCCTCGCGTGTCTTCAGTAATATCCTATCAAATTCCCTGAAATTTATACTCTCTGTATTTCGGACATAGTAAATAGGATCCAACAATTATCAAACTCTAACTCTTGTCCACCGCCTTAGTTCATTTATACAAGATCGTTAGTAACAGACCAATTTTCCCGAAATTTAAAGCAGACATACTTCAAAGTTAGTAAATAAAATCAAGTAAGTTATCGAGCTCCAGCTCTCATCCCCCGCCTTAGTTCTCTCTCGTATATTTGTAAATAACCCATCAATTTCCCGAAATTTAAAAGCAGACATACTTCAAAGTTAGTAAATAAGATCAAGTCAGTTACTGAGCTCCAGCTCTCGTCCCCACCTTAGTTCTCTTTCGTATCTTTGTAAATAACCCATCGATTTCCCTGAAATTTTTACCCTCTGTATTTCAGACATAGTAAATATGAAGTAAACAAATATAAAACTCTAGCTCTTGTCCTCTGTCCAAGTTCACTCCTGTAAATTCATTACTATCAGTCCAAATCCCCCTGAGATTTAAACACCCAACTACATTTTCAGACATAGTAAATAAAAACCAGTTCAGTTATCAAGTTTCAACTCTTGTCCCCCCCAGCTTAGTTCATTTTGTACAAGTTCTTTATTTTCCAACTAAATCACCCTAAGATTTAAGATCACCTTATTTTCTAACGTAGTAAAATTAATCTGGACATTAACCAAGCTCCATTTCCTCAGCCTTAGATCATCAGACATAAATATATTCGATCAAGTCCGTCTCCAGCTTAACTCTTATCCGAGTACTCACACAACCCCAACCTGTGTAATTATCTTTCACCCCCTCCCACCTTCCTCCATCTCATCTCACCTTACCCTTTCCCTCCCTTACCTTCTCATCCCCAACTTATCCAAACCTTCAATAATCGTACTGTATTTGCATATTTTCTCTATATTCACTGTGTTCGTATTCTCATCCGTGTTCACTCCATGTTCTTCAAATGTTCACAGTCCCATTCAGTTCATATTTTCACAAGTATCTCCATTTTTTCTGTAATCTTTCTCTTAGTCTCATTATGTTCTCTACAAATTCTAGTCATATTTTCTATGTTTTCATGTTCATCACATGTTCTCTTTACAACTTTTATACTCAATATTCATGCTAACTTCCATATTTTGTGTTCTTTGTCAATATTCATGTTCCTCTACAAGTTCATGTTCTTCACAAGATCACTTCGTTTTTCACCTTCACTTACATGTTTCCTACATTCTTTGTCATATTCTCCATGTTCTTCACAAGTCCATTGTTCATTCTTTGTATTCCCTATTCTCCTTATCATGTTTTCATGTTCTCTGTAAGTTCATATTCCCAGCATGTTCACTGTATTCATCAACTTTTCTTACATGTGTTCTTTGCCATGTTCCCCATATGTTCTCTGGGTTTTTCCCCTTACATGTTATTTAACGTTCCTTAACTAAAAATCTTTCGCCGATCAACTAAAACACTTTCGTCATTTCTCAACTAAACTTATTATCCAGTCAACTAAAAATAGTCAGAAATAGCCTCATTCAACACTGTTCTTAACTAAAACAACCTTTCTCGTAGCTAAAAATTGTCAAAGGAAACTTCTTTCAGCACTTTCTTAACAGCCGCTATGTTTCATCAAATAAGAAATAATTGTCAAAGGAAACTTTCCAAAACTGTTCATAACTAGCTTTTATCCATCGTCAATCAACTAAAAATAATAACTTTCATCATTTCTTAACTAAACTTATTCCCCAGTCATCAGAAATAACCGTGTTCTTCATGTTTCATTGTCATTTCATAACTAAAATTATCCATCAATCAACAGAAAAAGCCATGTTCATCATGTTTTGTCGTTTTGCTTAACTAAAATTATGTTTTGTCAAGTAAGAAAAAATAACCAAAGATATCTTTCATCGCTGTTCTTAACTGACATTATACTTTGGGGAGCACAAAAATAGTCTCCCTCGTCATGTGTTGTCTTTTTCCTTAACTAAAGTATTCATCAGTCAACTAAAAATAGTTACTTCATCATGTTTCCTTGTCATTTCTTAACTGAAATATCACTTCTCTCATTTAAAATAGTCATGTGTAGCCTCTTTCCAACACAGTTCTTAACTAAAGTAACCTTTCACTTCGCTAGAATAGTCATATTCATCGTTGTTCCTAACTAAAATTATATGTCGTTAAGTAAGAAATATAGTCAAAGACACTCTTCGAGACATCAAGGACTTACTCAAAGACATCAAAGTTGCACTCAAAGACATCCTTTGAGACATCAAAGACATCCTTTAAGACTTCAATGGGACTCTTCGAGATATCAAAAGACACTCTCAAACACTCAAAAATTTACTTTCATCCTCAAAGTTATTCTCAGAGGCATAAAAGTCATTCTCAGAGCTATCAAAATTATTCTCGATGTCATCAAAAAGTATTTTCTCGTTCATTAAAGTTAATCTCAGAGTTAACAAAGGTAATCTCTAACTCACTCTCGTACATCAAAGTTGTTTCAAAGACATCAAAGTTAATCTCAGAGTTATCCAAAGATATTCTCATGTCCACAAAAGTTATTCTGAGCTATCAAAAGTTATTCTCAGTCATCAAAGTTATTCCAAGAGACGTCAAAGTTAATCCAAGACATCATCTTTCATCAAAGATATTCTCTCTAAGTTATTCTCTGAGCTAACAAAATACTACTCATGTTCTCAAAGACATTCTCAAAGTCATCAAAGTTATTCTCTAAGTCCTCAAAGTTATTCTGTAACTCACTTTTGTTCATTAAAGTTAATTTGTATGTTATAAAAGTTATTCTCAGAGACACCTTCGTTCATCAAAGAAACTCTCCTTCTTCCATCATGTTATTCTTTAAGACATCTTCAGTCATAAAATTTCTCTCCAAAATGTAACTAGTTCAGCTTTTCATACCAAACCTGCACTTCTGTTAAACATATTTTCTAGTTGCTTTACCCTAAAACTGTTCTCTGAACTACACTGTTCAAACCTACGTAACCTATCCTCTCCACCCAATGTTACTTAGTTAACTTAACCTTCATAACCTAACTTTACCTATCCTAACATAACTTACATTACCTTACCTATCTTACCTAACCTAACCTAACCTAACTTTACCTATCTTACCTTACCTATCTTACCTAACTTTACCTATCTTACCTAACTTAACCTGCATAACCTAACTTTACCTATGCTAACATAACTTACCTTACCTTACCTATCTTACCTAACTTTACCTATCTTACCTAACTTACCTACATTACCTAACTTAACTTAACCTGCTTAACCTAACTTCCTTACATTACCTATCTTAACTTAACCTGCACAACCTAACTTTACATATCCTAACTTACCTTACCTATCTTACCTAACTTTACCTATCTTACCTAACTTACATAACTTATCCTGCTTAACCTAACTTACCTACATTTACCTAACTTAACCTGCCTAACCTAACTTACCTTACCTTACCTATCATACCTACATTACCTAACTTAACCTGCATAACCTAACCTGCTTAACTTAACTTACCTTACCTTACCTATCTTACCTATCTTACATAATTTAACCTAACTTACCTTACCTTACCTAACTTAACCTGCTTAACCTAACTTATTTAACTTATCTTACCTATCCTATCCTAACCTAACTTGCTTTACCTAACTTAATCTTACATTCCCAAACTGATGTATCCTAACTTATCTAGTCAAACCAGACATGATCTAACTTACATAAGTATTCCTTCTTGTCTTTTGTGTTTCGTCAATCATTGTCTCATATTCATTTACTCATTTCATTAGTTAATTTCTCAAATGGTCACTTATGCATTTCAAGTGCTATTTGTTAGAGATTGGATATTTAAGCATTTCAAAGAATTTTTGTTATATATGGGCATTTACTCATTTCTAGGGTTAATTTCTCAAATGGACGTTTTTGCATTTCAAGTGTTATTTGTTTAAGATTGGGCGTTTAACCATTTCAAAGGATTTTTGTTATATATGGGAACTTACTCGTTTCAAGGGTTATTTTCTCAAATGGTCATTTTTGCAGATCAAGGGTTATTTGTTAAAGTTCATCAAGTTGCTCATAAGTTGTATTTATTATGTTTGTTATTATTTATTCTTATTCCCCAACCCCTTAACCTAACCTCTTATAATCTTAGTGTATTTAGTAGGTTCTATCATATGTTCTTATTCCCCAACCCTTTAACCTAACCTTTCAGATGCAGTTTATTGTGTTTTTTGACGTATTTGTTGAATATATTATCCTTTAACCTAACCTTTCAGATGTAGTTTTGTTTCTCCTTTTTGTATATTTTTACCCAAACCCACCATCCCACTTATCCTTCTTTCCTTCTTTTACTTTGATTCTCCTACTCCTTCTAACCCTCCTTTTCTATCTCTCTCCCTTATTCTCTCTCTTCCTCCCCCTCTCTCTCACTCATTTGATCAAATGCTCTCTTCTTTCTCAAATTCAAGTCTTAATGCTCCCATTCTCTCACCCTCACTCTCATTCACTTAGTTTTTCTTTTTTCTCAAATTCAAGTCTTAGTGCTCCCATGCTCTTCCTCCCCCCTCTCTCTTACTCCTTGCTCTTCTTTCATGCTCTCACTCACTTGCTCTCTTGTTTTTCTCAATTTCAAGTCTTAGTAGATCTGATTCTTTACTATTGTAATTTTTATTATTACTATGATAAAGAATGAACTTATATGTGAAAACAAAGTAAAAGAAGGAAAGAAGGATAAGTGGGATGGTGGGTTTGGGTAAAAATATACAAAAAGGAGAAACAAAACTACATCTGAAAGGTTAGGTTAAAGGATAATATATTCAACAAATACGTCAAAAAACACAATAAACTGCATCTGAAAGGTTAGGTTAAAGGGTTGGGGAATACGAACATATGATAGAACCTACTAAATACACTAAGATTATAAGAGGTTAGGTTAAGGGGTTGAGGAATAAGAATAAATAATAACAAACATAATAAATACAACTTATGAGCAACTTGATGAACTTTAACAAATAACCCTTGATCTGCAAAAATGACCATTTGAGAAAATAGCCCTTGAAACGAGTAAGTTCCCATATATAACAAAAATCCTTTGAAATGGTTAAACGCCCAATCTTAAACAAATAACACTTGAAATGCAAAAACGTCCATTAGAGAAATTAACCCTTGAAATGAGTAAATGCCCATATATAACAAAAATTCTTTGAAATGCTTAAATATCCAATCTCTAACAAATAGCACTTGAAATGCATAAGTGACCATTTGAGAAATTAACTAATGAAATGAGTAAATGAATATGAGACAATGATTGACGAAACACAAAAGACAAGAAGGAATACTTATGTAAGTTAGATCATGTCTGGTTTGACTAGATAAGTTAGGATACATCAGTTTGGGAATGTAAGATTAAGTTAGGTAAAGCAAGTTAGGTTAGGATAGGATAGGTAAGATAAGTTAAATAAGTTAGGTTAAGCAGGTTAAGTTAGGTAAGGTAAGGTAAGTTAGGTTAAATTATGTAAGTTAGGTAAGATAGGTAAGGTAAGTTAAGTTAAGCAGGTTAGGTTATGCAGGTTAAGTTAGGTAATGTAGGTATGATAGGTAAGGTAAGGTAAGTTAGGTTAGGCAGGTTAAGTTAGGTAAATGTAGGTAAGTTAGGTTAAGCAAGATAAGTTATATAAGTTAGGTAAGATAGGTAATGTTAGGTAAGATAGGTAAGGTAAGTTAGGATATGTAAAGTTAGGTTGTGCAGGTTAAGTTAAGATAGGTAATGTAAGGAAGTTAGGTTAAGCAGGTTAAGTTAAGTTAGGTAATGTAGGTAAGTTAGGTAAGATAGGTAAGGTAAGGTAAGTTAAGTTAAGCAGGTTAGGTTATGCAGGTTAAGTTATGTAATGAAGGTAAGTTAGGTTAAGCAGGTTAAGTTAAGTTAGGTAATGTAGGTAAGTTAGGTTAAGCAGGTTAAGTTAAGTTAGGTAATGTAGGTAAGTTAGGTAAGATAGGTAAAGTTAGGTAAGATAGGTAAGGTAAGGTAAGTTATGTTAGGATAGGTAAAGTTAGGTTATGCAGGTTAAGTTAGGTAAGATAGGTAAAGTTAGGTAAGATAGGTAAGGTAAGATAGGTAAAGTTAGGTTAGGTTAGGTTAGGTAAGATAGGTAAGGTAATGTAAGTTATGTTAGGATAGGTAAAGTTAGGTTATGAAGGTTAAGTTAACTAAGTAACATTGGGTGGAGAGGATAGGTTACGTAGGTTTGAACAGTGTAGTTCAGAGAACAGTTTTAGGGTAAAGCAACTAGAAAATATGTTTAATAGAAGTGCAGGTTTGGTATGAAAAGCTGAACTAGTTACATTTTGGAGAGAAATTTTATGACTGAAGATGTCTTAAAGAATAACATGATGGAAGAAGGAGAGTTTCTTTGATGAACGAAGGTGTCTCTGAGAATAACTTTTATAACATACAAATTAACTTTAATGAACAAAAGTGAGTTACAGAATAACTTTGAGGACTTAGAGAATAACTTTGATGACTTTGAGAATGTCTTTGAGAACATGAGTAGTATTTTGTTAGCTCAGAGAATAACTTAGAGAGAATATCTTTGATGAAAGATGATGTCTTGGATTAACTTTGACGTCTCTTGGAATAACTTTGATGACTGAGAATAACTTTTGATAGCTCAGAATAACTTTTGTGGACATGAGAATATCTTTGGATAACTCTGAGATTAACTTTGATGTCTTTGAAACAACTTTGATGTACGAGAGTGAGTTAGAGATTACCTTTGTTAACTCTGAGATTAACTTTAATGAACGAGAAAATACTTTTTGATGACATCGAGAATAATTTTGATAGCTCTGAGAATGACTTTTATGCCTCTGAGAATAACTTTGAGGATGAAAGTAAATTTTTGAGTGTTTGAGAGTGTCTTTTGATATTTCGAAGAGTCCCATTGAAGTCTTAAAGGATGTCTTTGATGTCTCAAAGGATGTCTTTGAGTGCAACTTTGATGTCTTTGAGTAAGTCCTTGATGTCTCGAAGAGTGTCTTTGACTATATTTCTTACTTAACGACATATAATTTTAGTTAGGAACAACGATGAATATGACTGTTCTAGCGAAGTGAAAGGTTACTTTAGTTAAGAACAGTGTTGGAAAGAGGCTACACATGACTATTTTAAATGAGAGAAGTGATATTTCAGTTAAGAAATGACAAGGAAACATGATGAAGTAACTATTTTTAGTTGACTGATGAATACTTTAGTTAAGGAAAAAGACAACACATGACGCGGGAGACTATTTTTGTGCTCCCCAAAGTATAATGTCAGTTAAGAACAGCGATGAAAGATATCTTTGGTTATTTTTTCTTACTTGACAAAACATAATTTTAGTTAAGCAAAAAGACAAAACATGATGAACATGGCTTTTTCTGTTGATTGATGGATAATTTTAGTTATGAAATGACAATGAAACATGAAGAACACGGTTATTTTCTGATGACTGGGGAATAAGTTTAGTTAAGAAATGATGAAAGTTATTATTTTTAGTTGATTGACGATGGATAAAAGCTAGTTATGAACAGTTTTGGAAAGTTTCCTTTGACAATTTTTTCTTACTTGATGAAACATAGCGGCTGTTAAGAAAGTGCTGAAAGAAGTTTCCTTTGACAATTTTTAGCTAAGAGAAAGGTTGTTTTAGTTAAGAACAGTGTTGAACGAGGCTATTTCTGACTATTTTTAGTTGACTGGATAATAAGTTTAGTTGAGAAATGACGAAAGTGACTATGTTTTAGTTGATCGGCGAAAGATTTTTAGTTAAGGAACGTTAAATAACATGTAAGGGGAAAAACCCAGAGAACATATGGGGAACATGGCAAAGAACACATGTAAGAAAAGTTGATGAATACAGTGAACATGCTGGGAATATGAACTTACAGAGAACATGAAAACATGATAAGGAGAATAGGGAATACAAAGAATGAACAATGGACTTGTGAAGAACATGGAGAATATGACAAAGAATGTAGGAAACATGTAAGTGAAGGTGAAAAACGAAGTGATCTTGTGAAGAACATGAACTTGTAGAGGAACATGAATATTGACAAAGAACACAAAATATGGAAGTTAGCATGAATATTGAGTATAAAAGTTGTAAAGAGAACATGTGATGAACATGAAAACATAGAAAATATGACTAGAATTTGTAGAGAACATAATGAGACTAAGAGAAAGATTACAGAAAAAATGGAGATACTTGTGAAAATATGAACTGAATGGGACTGTGAACATTTGAAGAACATGGAGTGAACACGGATGAGAATACGAACACAGTGAATATAGAGAAAATATGCAAATACAGTACGATTATTGAAGGTTTGGATAAGTTGGGGATGAGAAGGTAAGGGAGGGAAAGGGTAAGGTGAGATGAGATGGAGGAAGGTGGGAGGGGGTGAAAGATAATTACACAGGTTGGGGTTGTGTGAGTACTCGGATAAGAGTTAAGCTGGAGACGGACTTGATCGAATATATTTATGTCTGATGATCTAAGGCTGAGGAAATGGAGCTTGGTTAATGTCCAGATTAATTTTACTACGTTAGAAAATAAGGTGATCTTAAATCTTAGGGTGATTTAGTTGGAAAATAAAGAACTTGTACAAAATGAACTAAGCTGGGGGGGACAAGAGTTGAAACTTGATAACTGAACTGGTTTTTATTTACTATGTCTGAAAATGTAGTTGGGTGTTTAAATCTCAGGGGGATTTGGACTGATAGTAATGAATTTACAGGAGTGAACTTGGACAGAGGACAAGAGCTAGAGTTTTATATTTGTTTACTTCATATTTACTATGTCTGAAATACAGAGGGTAAAAATTTCAGGGAAATCGATGGGTTATTTACAAAGATACGAAAGAGAACTAAGGTGGGGACGAGAGCTGGAGCTCAGTAACTGACTTGATCTTATTTACTAACTTTGAAGTATGTCTGCTTTTAAATTTCGGGAAATTGATGGGTTATTTACAAATATACGAGAGAGAACTAAGGCGGGGGATGAGAGCTGGAGCTCGATAACTTACTTGATTTTATTTACTAACTTTGAAGTATGTCTGCTTTAAATTTCGGGAAAATTGGTCTGTTACTAACGATCTTGTATAAATGAACTAAGGCGGTGGACAAGAGTTAGAGTTTGATAATTGTTGGATCCTATTTACTATGTCCGAAATACAGAGAGTATAAATTTCAGGGAATTTGATAGGATATTACTGAAGACACGCGAGGGGAGTAAGGTGGGGTACGAGAGCTGGAGCTCGGTAATGGACTTGATCCTATTTACGGTGTCTGAAATACAGAGGGTAAAAATCTCAGGGAATTTGGACTGTTACTAACGATCTTGTACAAATGAACTAAGCTGGGGACAAGAGCTAGAGTTTGATAATTGTTTGCATTTACTAAACTATGTCTGAAATACAGCGGGTAGAAATTTCGGGGAATTTGAATAGGTATTAACGAAGATACGAGAGAGAGCTAAGGCGGAGGACAAGCGCTGGAGCTCGGTAACTAAATTACTGTATTGAAATACGTTTGAAATATGACTATTTTTAAATTTTAGAGGGATTGGAATGATAGTATTCATTATACGACAGGGGACTAAGGCGGGGGAACGTGAGCTAGAACATGCTTACTAACATGATTTATTTGTGTAAAACTGACTTGCTTAATGAAAAGGAGCAAACATACGATGTTGGAAAATAGCTGAACTGAATGAAAGGAGAGAGAGAGAGAGTGGAGGGACGGTCCAGATATTATTATGGAGAAGATAAGATAAGAGGCGACCTGGCTGGCCGGGCGTAAGGTAAATAAAGGTGACGCGAGAGATTGCGAGGTAAGGGGGGAGGGAGGGGGTGTGAGGTACGAGACCTGAAAACCCTGGCTCACACAGGTGATTTTCTAAATTTACCTGAAAACTAAGGCTTACATAGACGATTTTTGTAAGTTGAAAACATGTAAAATATGTCTGTAGAGTTCTCCTGAAAACCCTAAAGCGCTACATATGATATTTGAATTTCTCCCATAAGACCTTAACAAACTTCTAAGTCTCGGAAATTATTTTCATCATAAGAAATCCTTACTTCTAAAATCTGTGACTGACAAAATTTACCTGAAAACCCTGGCTCACACACGGGATATTGGAACCTGAAAACCATTCCGATCCGAAAATTTCGATTCCCGCACGAGGCAGAAACAAATGGGCAAAGTTTCTTTCACCCTGAATGCCCCTGTTACCTAGCAGTAAATAGGTACCTGGGTGTTAGTCAGCTGTCACGGGCTGCTTCCTGGGGGTGGAGGCCTGGTCAAGGACCGGGCCGCGGGGACACTAAAGCCCTGAAATCAACTCAAGATAACCTCAAGATAACCAAGATAACCATGGCTCACACAGGGGATTTCTGGCCTGAAAAAAAAAATGTTCTGTGAGTCGCACGACTCACAGGGGTTCTCTGGCCTGAAAAAAAAATCGTCTGTGGCGCTTACACCCTACTACTGGCAGGAGACCGTACATGTAAGGTAGGGCAGGAGACCGTACATGTAAGGTAGGGCAGGAGACCGTACATGTAAGGTAGGGCAGGAGACCGTACATGTAAGGTAGGGCAGGAGACCGTACATGTAAGGTAGGGCAGGAGACCGTACATGTAAGGTAGGGCAGGAGACCGTACATGTAAGGTAGGGCAGGAGACCGTACGTGTAAGGTAGGGCAGGAGACCGTACATGTAAGGTAGGGCAGGAGACCGTACATGTAAGGTAGGGCAGGAGACCGTACATGTAAGGTAGGGCAGGGGACCGTACATGTAAGGTAGGGCAGGAGACCGTACATGTATGGTAGGGCAGGAGACCCTACATGTATGGTAGGGCAGGAGACCGTACATGTAAGGTAGGGCAGGAGACCCTACATGTATGGTAGGGCAGGAGACCGTACATGTAAGGTAGGGCAGGAGACCGTACATGTAAGGTAGGGCAGGAGACCGTACATGTAAGGTAGGGCAGGAGACCGTACATGTAAGGTAGGGCAGGAGACCGTACATGTAAGGTAGGGCAGGAGACCGTACATGTAAGGTAGGGCAGGGGACCGTACATGTAAGGTAGGGCAGGAGACCGTACATGTAAGGTAGGGCAGGAGACCGTACATGTAAGGTAGGGCAGGAGACCTTGCCTCTGACGTCATGCCAGACAGAGGAGCATCAGCGATGCTCCCAGCAGCCTCAGTTATCCTCACAGACCCAGAGTAGGTGGACCTCGGCTGGCCAGTTATACACCTGTTTGCCTCACTCAATAAATATATATAGAAGCGACTACTGAGTCTACATTCTACCCGAACAAGGCAAACGAATACTGGTAGCAGCAGTGGGATCCAGAAATTTTTTTCTGGAAGCAAAAGTTCCAGTACCCAGCATCGCCTCGTGTTCCAGCCAAAACCGCCGCCACCGCCACCGCCATAAGCCGCCATCCTGCCACCCACGCATCAAATATTGTGCCAGACCGGGGTCCTGCCATCAACCACTACTCCAGGCCAACGTTTCAGAAGTAAGGGTCAATATTTTCCTGTGAGAACGCTCACTCATCAGTGAGGAGGAAGGAAGCTTCCCGCGCCAGCCATTTTTGAACCTCGCGCCACCACGTGGGAACCACCTATTACACCCACCACCACCACCACCGCCACCCAAGCTGACAGTATCAAGCTTCGTGAGGGTGCAAGCTACTGCAATCGTCGTCAGCCATCGTCGCAGGTATCAACTGGTTATTCCATCGTCGCAATATTGTCGTCGTCAGAATTTATCTTCGTGCCTCTAGCCTGAACAGTGTGGGGTCCCTGAGTCTCGCGCCACCGCCGCCAGGAGCGCTGCCGTCGCATCCAGTTTGTAAACACGCCTCACATGGGCCTCTTCAGATCTTCACGACGCTTCTCCTACTTTGGCTACTGGTGATCCTCATAAATTACAACCCTGAGATAAGTAATTGCTAGTTGAGAACAACGTGCCAAGTGTTAAAAAGTGACTTATGCAATAATTCCCATAATATCCTGTGAATTAACCATTCAGTGACTTGTTAAATATTGGAGCTGGTTCAGTACTGCACTCCCCACAGTTTTCCTGTGTGATTTCAACATTCCTGCTTCTTACAGTAATTTCATTGAATTTTAATTGTTCTCCTAGAGTGTTATTGGTAAATTCAAATTCCAGTGAATTAAGAAATCCTTGTTTTAGTAGCAGTTAAGGATTTGTGCAATATAATTTTTTTTAATTTCTCCAGACCTAACTTGAAATTTATCCTTTAAGCATTTTATTTTAAACTTTTACCATAGGAGTTATATACATTCCTGTGTCCAGTTTATGTGCTACATCCATATTTCTTGCATTGCCACCTGTTGTGTTGAATCTTTTTAATGAAATTTTGCAATTGCATTTCCCAGTTTTTATTCTAAATTGCTGTGCTTAGTCTGGTTTAATTAATTTACATACATCTAATTCCAGTCATTTTTTAATGAAAGATTGCTAAATTTAGTTTACAATTGCTTGTTCTTAATTATTTTCTTGCCTAGCCCAATTTAATAATTTTATTTCTGCCATTTTTACTTTAGCCAAGTTGATATTTTTTGTGTTTATTTTTGTGTATACTATTTCTGATGCCAGGTGCACTTAATTATAATCTGCGTTCAAATATTACTTCCACGGCTGTGACAATGCCTACCACTGTTGAAACCCCTTCAGAATCAATGGGAACAGTTGCTTGTCCCAATGGCCAGAGATCAGCTCAGGAAATGGCTATTCCTCTTTTTGCTGGGGAATCGCGTTTATTAGAATCATGGTTTAGTAAGGTTGAAGCGAAAACAGTTGCACGTTTTTCTAAGCCTACTGATGCCGAATACTTAGCAATTGCACGGTCAGCCGTGGACACAACCAAAGGTGATGCACGTTTTGTTGTTGATGAGAAAGCCATTGTTAGCCTCCAGTCTTGGCCTGAATTTAAGGATTTCTTTCGCCGTCGCTTTGTTAATAAAGGAGACCTTGACCCATATAGGTTAGTCAAGAAAATTGCCAATGCCACCATGCAGCCTGGTGAATCGTTTAATGCGTTTACTAGCCGTCTCGATCAGTATCTGTATGCCTTAGTTTCTGCTATGAATAATTCAACTTGGTTAGATAAAGACAATAATCTGTCCCCTGAGGCTATGGCCAAAATGATAGCATTTGGTACTTTAATGCATTTTGCCCCCGAGCATACAAAACCAATCGTTGAGCAACAAAATTTTGGTGTTAAACATGAAATTGGTGAAGTGTTTGAGGCTATTAACAATGCCGCCGATAAACTAGCTCCCCGAAGTGCTCAACTGTTGCCACCCTCTGATGCTGTAAATGTAGTTACAAGTTCTCAGCATCCTCCCACAAATTCTCAAAACTCTTGGTCGCAGAAGCGTACCCATGCTCGTAGCCCCCAGTCAAATTCGCCGCCTCATAAAATGCCGAAACGCCATAGTCCACAACCATCCACTCCCTCATGTTGGCATTGTGGTAAGAGTAACCACCTTGCAAGGGACTGTTGGTCCGCCCCTAGATCATCACCTCCTAGACAATTCTCTCGGCCCCCTCATCAATCTAATCATTCTAGGCTTCCATATTGCACGTACCATAAACAAGTTGGTCACCACACTGCGGATTGTAGAGCTAGGCAAAGGACATCTCCACCTCGTAACTCCCATGGTCAGTCTTGGCGAGGCTCACAGCGTCCAAGACATTATCAGAACTCTCGTAATTACAACTCCCAGCCCAGCTATAATGCAATTTCAAATTATAATGCTCAGTCACAGAATGCTGGAGCTCACAATGTTCACTCCATGTCGTCGGGAAACCCCCAAGGCCATCCGCTAACCAATTCAAGCTAGCCAATCCTAGTGCCCTCCCTGTGTATTCAGTAGCTACCCAAAATAGATTTGGACACTTGACAGAGGAGGACACTGACTCTAGACCAGTTGTAGATGTTGACGGATCCACAGTAAATTTGACACAAACAAGACACAGATATCCCAGACAACATAAGTCAAAAATAGTAACTTGTCCAGTCTCAAGTGATGGTCCCCTTGTATCAGCCATTGTACATGGTAGAGTTTTAAAAGTTTTTCTTGACTCAGGTGCAAAAATTAATATTGTCAAGCCCTCAGCTCTTAGAGACATTGAAAGTAAGCACCCTACTATTTTAAAACAGTCACACATACCTTTTCTAAGTGGTATTTCAGGAAATAAAGTAAAAGTTCAGGGTGAAATTGACCTCCCACTCAAGTTCAATGATGTCACATTGTCTATAACATGTTTAGTTGTTGACATTATTCATTTTCCTGGAGACATTCTCTTAGGTCTGTACACCATGATTGATGAAAATATTGCATTGTTTCCCCATCGTTGGAACATAAGTATCAAAGACCATGTCATACCCTTGTGTAGCATGTATCGACAGGGCCACGAGTTCAATCTTCAATCAGATTACGTTAATTTTGTTGACACCCGCCTTGCAAGCGTAGGTTTGTCAGATCATTGTCGTGGTAGCATACCCGAGAAAACGGGCACTCGATTGAAGCATAGTAGTTGTACAGTTGTTAAGGAGAATGAGTATCGGGACTTTCTGGAAGGGGACGCCCTAACGGATTCTCGTTGTCTCGCTCGCCTGGCAGCTTCCATCTCTGAAGTCAGTGGTTCCACGGCTACTGACACTGTGCTACACCCTCATTCTCTCACCAGAATAAGAGTTAAGGTTCAGGGAGTGCCTGAGTTGTCGGATGTGATTGCGGAAAGTGAAACATGTAAAGTGAATGGTACATTTGTTGAACCCTCCTGGCACACAGTGCAGGATGGTACTGTCTCACTTTTTATCGCGAACACAAGTAATGCCGATATCCATCTCCAGTCTGGTACCCATGTTGTAGATTTTGCCCATTACTCGTTACCGGTGCGAGTTGTGGATGATGTCTCCATGGATCATACTGTTTGTACGCTCACACCAGGAGAACAGGGATCTCAGCCAGAGGTGCAAGCGCAACACCTCAGTCCTACTGATTTTCCTGACTCTGTGGCTCAGCTTTTGAAAATTTTGAACAAGAATAGAGCTGTTGTTGCTCTACCAGGAGAAAAATTAGGTCTCACTCCTCTTATTACACATAAAATTCCCCTTGAACAAGGAACTACGCCTATTTATGTACCAGCTTACCGTCTTCCCCATTCTCAGAGAGCAGAAGCAGATAGACTTGTAGAAGAAATGTTACAGAGTGATGTAATTGAATCGAGTAATTCGCCATGGAACGCTCCATTGATTCTTGTACCAAAGCGAGATGGGACTTGGAGACCTGTAATCGATTATCGCAAGCTTAACAGAGTAACAATACCTGATCGTTTCCCACTTCCAGTTCTCAATGATTTGTTGCAAAGTATTGGTCGAAACAAAGTATTCTCAACGTTAGATTTGTTGCAGGGATTCTGGCAAATCCCCCTTGATGAGGAAAGTAAACAATTGACAGCCTTTAGTACTCCCAATGGTCATTTTCATTTCAAAAGAATGCCGTTTGGTTTGCGTAGTAGTCCAATAACCTTTTCACGGCTCATGACAAATCTATTTCGTAGATTGATAGGAAGTACGCTTCTAGTTTACCTTGATGATCTCATAATCATGTCGCAAGATGTTCAGACTCATTTCCAGAACCTTGAAAAAGTACTTGCAAAGCTCGCTGAAGCTAATTTAAAAATAAAGCTTGCAAAATGTTCATTTTTAAAGCAAAAGATTAATTTCCTAGGTCATACAGTTACACCTTCAGGTATTACATTGAATGAATCAAAAATTATTGCTGCCCGTGATTTTCCAACACCTCGTACCGCAGAAGCCGTAAGACAGTTCACAGGTCTTGTAGGATTTTATCGTTCATTTATTGCTGGATTCTCTATTATAGCCGCTCCGCTTTACAAGTTGCAAAGAAAAGATGAACCCTTTGTTTGGGGAGAGGCCCAGGATCAGTCATTCAAAAAACTCAAAGCAGCCTTGATTTCGTCACCTGTCCTTAGGTACCCAGATTTTTCTAAACCTTTTACGTTGGTTACAGATGCTAGTGACATAGGTTTAGGTGCTGCATTACTTCAAGCAGAAGGTCACAGAGATCACGCAATAGCTTATGCTAGCCGCACATTATCCAAAGAAGAGAAAAATTATAGTGCAACAGAACGAGAAGCCTTGGCAGTTGTTTGGGCACTTAAACATTTCAAGGATACAATTTATAATTACCCAGTTCATGTTCTTACAGATCACCAACCATTAATTCCCTTGTTCAAAAATAAGAATCCAGTTGGAAAGTTTGCTAGATATTTGCTCACAATTCAAGAATTCAATCCCACATTTGGATATATTCCAGGAAAGCAAAATGTTGTAGCCGATGCGTTTTCTCGACACGTAGCTGCGATTCAGTTAAATTACCCAGCATTAGATGCTACAGTAGTAGAAACAGAACAAAGACAAGACCCCATATGGGCACCCGTCATTAAATTTTTGACTAAGCAAGACACTCGCCCGATTCATAAACCGCCAGTACCATTGAAAGAACTAGTTATGTTGGACAATTTACTGTGTAGAGTAGTAAAGCTAGGGACAGCCTCGAGGAAATGTTGTCAGTTAGTTGTTCCAGCTGTCTTGGTACCAACTGTGTTAAAAATTATCCATGATGCTCCTGCAAGTGCACATCCAGGAAAGGATCGTACACTCCAACAAGGTCGATTGAAATATTTTTGGCCAAAAATGGCTAAGGAGATTGCTCATTATGTTGACAGATGTTTAACTTGTTTACAGCACAAGGGACATGTTTCAGGACCTAATCCAATTCAGGTGTACCCAGCAACTAAAGCTCCTTGGGAACGAATATCGATGGATTTATTGACAAATTTTGCGGAAACAGAGAAAGGGAACAAACATTTGCTTGTAATGGTCGATAATTTTTCACGGTTTTGCGAACTAGTTCCTATCCCGAACAAAACAGCAGAAACCATAGCCAGCGCATTCCATGACCAAATAATTTGTAGATATAGTATGCCTAAAGTAATCCTTTCAGATAATGGTCCGGAATTCAGTAATAGTATTCTAACTAGCTTGTGTGATTTATATAACATCAAAAAATGTAGCATCATGCCTTATCATCCGGCAAGTAATGGACTAGCTGAACGTACTAACAGGAAAGTGTTAGATGCCTTGAGAGTCACGTTGAATTTTGATAACAACAATTGGGATGATTTTATACCCTTAATTCAGTGTGCTATAAATTCTTCAATTAATGTTTCTACTGGTGACACACCTCACGCTATTCTTTATGGTACAGATAAGATCCTCCCTAATGAATTGATTAACGTACCTCCTACTCCCTTATATAACGTAGATGATTTTGTTCAAGTGAAGCGTAGACAAATGCAATTAGTATTCAAGAAAATACGAGAACAACTGTCCAAAGCAACAGCCGAGTTCACTCTAGCAAGGAATGCACGAGCTAAACCCAATAAAATAACTATTGGATCTGTAGTAATGATACTTAACCAACACAGGTCTGGTCCTATGTACAAGTTAACTAAGAAATTTTTGGGTCCATATAAGGTAATCGAGCTTATTAAAGGTAACAAATACAGACTTAAGAACTTGTTAACAGGAGAGTATATAAATGAACATTTAGACCACATGAAGTTAGCTAAAATGACTGTTGACGAGACTGATGAGGAAGATGACAATGAACTTACCCAGACAGATACTCCTACTCGGACACCACCTTCTGTGGTTGACAGACCACTTGATGTTCAGCAACCCCATACTAGCAATTATAATCTTAGATCTAGACCTCTCGTTTCAACCGTGCACTCACCACATGTCCATTGGCTAGATGTTAACGAGGATATCTCTCAAGATGATAGTTTGTCGCATGAAGTTTCACCTGTTCCGGACCTTCAGTCAGAGCCAGAGTTGTATAGTGCTCTGGATGAGCTAGGTGTAGATATCCGCAGAATTTATAATTGATTGCACTCTGTAGTTATTCTGTTTGTTTTGAAAAAAAAAAAAAAAAAAAAAAAAACTCAATTGCAGTATTTCTACCACATGTGTCTTATTATTACCATTATATATAATGTATAGTTTTTCTCAACTTTATTTTGTTATGAATTAGATGCCATTGTCAAGTCTACTACCATTTGTATTTTTACAGTGCTTGTCATAAGAGTTATTATTGTTCTAGCAACCACATTGTGGCCAGTGAATCCTGACTGCTATCACGCAGATGTTAGTCTTCTTGATCCAGGTCTTGTATATGCTTGTAAATATATTGCACATTATATATATTGTACATTGGTCTTGTAAATATATTGTATATTTCGAAAAAAAAAAAAAAAAAAATTATCTATCTTGAAATTCAATTGTGGTTGTTAGGTCAGAACTTTGTTCCATTAATGTAATAATTGTTTAATTTTGTATGGTTTTCAAGCACATGCCATTGACACATGTTAATAATTTTGTTTAGGCAATACCTTGAGTTGTATTGTTCATATCTGATCAGTAGACATACACATGTTCTTAATACTCTGATTTAATCAAAGCATTGTTACCATGATTTTCACCTATTATGATGAATTTTTTTTTTTGGTGCATATATGCCGAGTTGTTTGTATTACGCACACCTGATCTTCTTTCAATGTTTTATTATGCAAATTTCACATGTAAGCCATTATTGAATGCCACCGAGGTCCTTTCAGTATTATTGTAACTATATAGCTAGCCAGAGCTTGTCGACAAGGGACGTCGACTTGGTAGCGTGTCCGAGCGGTGTTATACTCAAATTCTGTCAGTTGAAATGTAACCAATCACAGGCGAGTAGGCCTCTGACGTCATGCCAGACAGAGGAGCATCAGCGATGCTCCCAGCAGCCTCAGTTATCCTCACAGACCCAGAGTAGGTGGACCTCGGCTGGCCAGTTATACACCTGTTTGCCTCACTCAATAAATATATATAGAAGCGACTACTGAGTCTACATTCTACCCGAACAAGGCAAACGAATACGTTATTCAACAAGGATATTAATGGTTTTGTTAACATGTGCAATAACCCTTTGAATGGGAGCTCTATTTACCGGGAAATATGTATCTCCATCATTTAATAGAGTTTCCATTTTCTGAAGATAAACAACTTTGTTGGTAATGACCTCCGCATTGGACTTATCAGCCTTGGTAATGTGTAGAGAGATATCCTCTGTAAGCTTTTTGAAAGATTGTAGAAATCTTACCTGGACAATTACGAATGGAGTGGTTGAGTAAAGAACAAAATAACATTCCCTTTCAGATGTTATTATCATCGATAGAGAAATCGCTAAACTTTTCGAGATTGCAAAAACCATTGGTAATATCTACATAACATAACTGGCACCATAAGAGGGAGCAGTAGTCGTGTCATTGTTAAGTTAGCTCTCGGTCACTTTAATAACAATCTTACGGTTCCAATGTTTGTACCATTCATGAGACCAATACAATCAATATTCTTAATCTCTTCATCCAAGAATATTGACTAACAACCCGAAGAGCTCTTAGATACATAGACTAAAAACTAAACAAATTTCCTATGTGTATTTGAGAGGTTTTCGCGTTGTTAGTCCAGAATTCTTGGATGAAGAGTTTAATAATATTGATTCTATTGGTATCAAGCTTTGTTATCTATTGAGTTTTTGGAAGTTTGCTGTAGCAAAGCACGTCGCACATATTATAATAATAATATATGCAGTGAGAAAATTTGCCCCAAAATTGTGTTATGTTTACCATATTTTTCTGAGTTCGAAAATATTGTGAAGACCTTGAAACATTTTGGTACACATATATTGTGAAGAGAAGAACATCACCGTCGATACTGAGGAGAAAGGAGTTCCACCTGCACAGGCAATACCAATAAAACAGTTGTTTGGCCATTACGAATACTTCAGTGGAACGTTCACGATCTTGAAAATAAAAATCATACGCTCCAGGAAGCTGCAATTGGTAGAAAATGAGACATCGTCATTTTGCAAGACACCTTACACAGTGTATGGTGTGGTGAGGATGGGCTAGTTGTAACACAAGACACCTTACAGAGTGTACGGTGTGGTGAGGATGGGCGAGTAGTAACACAAGACACCTTACAGAGTGTACGGTGTGGTGAGGATGGGCGAGTAGTAACACAAGACACCTTACAGAGTGTACGGTGTGGTGAGGATGGGCTAGTTGTAACACAAGACACCTTACAGAGTGTACGGTGTGGTGAGGATGGGCTAGTTGTAACACAAGACACCTTACAGAGTGTACAGTGTGGTGAGGATGGGCTAGTTGTAACACAAGACACCTTACAGAGTGTACGGTGTGGTGAGGATGGGCGAGTAGTAACACAAGACACCTTACAGAGTGTACGGTGTGGTGAGGATGGGCTAGTTGTAACACAAGACACCTTACAGAGTGTACGGTGTGGTGAGGATGGGCTAGTTGTAACACAAGACACCTTACAGAGTGTACGGTGTGGTGAGGATGGGCTAGTAGTAACACAAGACACCTTACACAGTGGACGGTGTGGTGAGGATGGGCGAGTAGTAACACAAGACACCTTACAGAGTGTACGGTGTGGTGAGGATGGGCGAGTAGTAACACAAGACACCTTACACAGTGTATGGTGTGGTGAGGATGGGCTAGTAGTAACACAAGACACCTTACAGAGTGGACGGTGTGGTGAGGATGGGCTAGTTGTAACACAAGACACCTTACAGAGTGTACGGTGTGGTGAGGATGGGCTAGTAGTAACACAAGACACCTTACACAGTGGACGGTGTGGTGAGGATGGGCGAGTAGTAACACAAGACACCTTACACAGTGTATGGTGTGGTGAGGATGGGCTAGTAGTAACACAAGACACCTTACAGAGTGGACGGTGTGGTGAGGATGGGCGAGTAGTAACACAAGACACCTTACAGAGTGTACGGTGTGGTGAGGATGGGCTAGTAGTAACACAAGACACCTTACACAGTGGACGGTGTGGTGAGGATGGGCGAGTAGTAACACAAGACACCTTACACAGTGGACGGTGTGGTGAGGATGGGCGAGTAGTAACACAAGACACCTTACACAGTGTATGGTGTGGTGAGGATGGGCGAGTAGTAACACAAGACACCTTACAGAGTGTATGGTGTGGTGAGGATGGGCGAGTAGTAACACAAGACACCTTACACAGTGTACGGTGTGGTGAGGATGGGCTAGTAGTAACACAAGACACCTTACACAGTGGACGGTGTGGTGAGGATGGGCGAGTAGTAACACAAGACACCTTACACAGTGGACGGTGTGGTGAGGATGGGCTAGTAGTAACACAAGACACCTTACACAGTGGACGGTGAGGTGAGGATGGGCTAGTAGTAACAGCAGCATCAGTGAATATCGCTGATACTCAGCCCCTCATATGCCACGTCTACAAGCTCCCTCCACGGTAACTATACACATAGACAGTGCTTGTCTTGGGTTAACCACGAAAATATAATTATTACTGAGGATTTCAATGGTCATCATCAATAGTTAGGTCCGACTCGGCCGTCCAATGTTAATGTGAGTCATTTACCTTAAATTCTACAGGAAATGCCTTAGATTACACGTTACATGTGAGCCCCATACACATTCAAGGAGTTTCCCTGGATCTTACGTTAACTTTAACTGCGCTCAACATGCAAAGTGGAAGGTAGACCTAGTGATCACAAGTGACCACTATGCTGCTGTCACAACACTAAACATAGAACGACTTCCCTCAACACTTGCAAAACCAAGAAGGGATTTACAACAGGCCAACTCATATATATGGCAAGAGGAACCTGAAAAATGGTATGATACACGTAACCTGGGGATTTGAACACATGCGAGACTTATCTCCACGAAGCCATTACATCTGCTGCAAACAAAGCTATTCCGGTCATCCCAGGAAACACAAAAGGAAAGATATTTTGTTTCCACAGTGAAGAATTAAAAGAACAAAATCACAGAATCAACATCTGCACAAAACCTCTAAAGAGAAACTCCACACCAGAAGGAAGAACTCTGCTAAGAACAATAATATCCGAAGCAAGACGAGTTTGAAGAGAGGTGAAGGAGGCAAGATGGTTTGAGTGGTGCCAACCTCTAAATGAACACAGTAATCTTGGCAAGATATTGGGACAAATTAAAATCATATCAGGACAACAACCCGACCACAGGCAACAGTCAACCACTGCAAGAAGCTGAAAAAAACTTCCTGGCCCGTTTTTCTCTCTCCAAAACTTCTGTTTTTACAGGAAAAGCAGCTTCATGTTAACTTGCAGCAGGTGTCAGAAAGCAATAAAAACAATTAAAACAGGAGATGTTGACAACCATTCATAAGAGCCAAGTTACAAACGATAGATGTAGCTGTCAATTTACAAAAACAAGAATTAGAACCAAACAAAATGGTTAGGACACTGCGCCAGATGCTGAAAACATTACATACTCATTGCCTGCATATACAGCGCTGCTGGGGAACAAGGAATATTGGACGTTATCAGTGGATCTCGGGAACTGGGCACTACCGACCTATTGGAAGAAAGCAGACATAATTCCCACTTCTAAGCCAAAATAATCTGGCGATTACAGACACATTTCATTATATGTGCATAAGTGCATATTTGGCTTCACCTGAGCAGTAGGTACTGCCAACTGCATAGCAACATTACTAGGAGCAGTTAACTCAATAGGAAACAGTTGACTTTCCTTGTTAACTAGGAACAGTTAACTAGGGAAAATGGGTATGATGGACTGAAGACTATCTCAGTCCCACTGAAGTAGTCTACTGTCAGAGTTAAGCACCAAAGCCAAGTCTCAGACTACCAGTTATACGAGAATGGGATTCCACTCTCCTCTAACTGGAAGTCTAGGGCTACTAGTTATAGGAGACTATGATAAAGAAGACTATGGCTAAGGCGGAGTCATTAAACCTAGACTTTTTAACATCTTTATGGTAGGCCTCGTTAAAATAATATTTGCAGGAAGGGGTTAAATTTTCAAGTTATGCTGAAGATATTGCATGAGTCATCACAGGTGCTTCACTTTGGAATAAAGCACAAGTAACGCTAGATAAAGTAACAGATGAATGCGGCATTTTAGGGCTAAACACATTTACACAGAAATCTAGGAGAATGAGACCAGGTGGCAACCCTCCAGACTGACACCGACACACACAAAATATTAACATTAAGCTTCAGTGGGTATAACAATAATAATATTTTAGAGTGTTCATAGATTCTTCTATGAGATTCATCAAGCATATTCAGTATCAGACGGAAAAAGCTATATCTCGATGAATATAATGAGGGCAATCACAGGGGGGGCGCCCCGTCTAGGAGCGGGATACAAAGTGTTCACAATGTTTGCTATAATCATGCACCTGACAGCTGAGTAGACAGCACTCGGGATTCGTAGTCCTAAGGTTCCGGGTTCGATCCCCGGTAGAGGCGGAAACTAATGGGCAGAGTTTCTTTCACCCAGTTGCCCTTTCACCTAGCAGTAAATAGGTACCTGGGAGTTAGGACGCTAAGCCGCGAAACCATCTCAAGATAACCTCTCAAGATATTCACACTATTGATTCCCTTGTTGATTAAGCAGCACCTGCCTCTTTCTCCTGGCCAGTAAGTAAAGACTGAGATTATTCCAGACTATGCAATATGAATCATAATGCGGGCTCCCAGAGAGACTAAACTACTACGGTTAAGGCTGGAGACCAGATTAGCATCGGTGGGAGTATGAGTAAAGGACTTGCTATATACATTCTAAGACTTTAACTAGACCAAGAAACATTTCACTTAATGTTATAAACAACCGAGCACTAACTCGGTGCAGAGGACCTCCACAGGTGGACCAATTGAACTATCAGGGGAAAGCGCCGAACCATTAGCCATTACGACTGTCTAGCACTTGGAAGTGTTCAGGATAAGGATTTGGGATGGAACGGGGGAAAGGAATGGGACTCAACCCCTTGGGCGGTCGGGGGATGGAACGCCGACCTGCATGAAGCACACATGTGGACCAACTGTACAATAAAAATCAATATATTGGAGATCACAAATACAATCACCGAGAGGGTGTCAACAAAATACATGCTGACCTCGTTATGCCAGCCCATTTGTAATCGTTGCCAACATACTTTAAGATTATGACTCTTCAGGGAAGTAGCGAATCAGACAAACACCCCAATCAGCTACGCATCATTGCAGACATGAATATACGAGCAAACTTGGTATTTAACAGCTTCCCATAATATACTGACGGGTCAGTAGACCACCAGACACAAATCTGGAGCTGCAGTTAAGGCAGGAAATTAAATGGTCAGTGACTCAGACTGGTGCTCAACTTTACAAATAATGATACTAGTGTCATGACCCCCAGGTAGCCTGAAGAACGCGTCTACCTGTCTGAGAGTTATTCCACCTTACCAGACCTAATAGAGAGGGCAGAGGATGAACACGTAAATAAGTGATATGATATGAGATGTCGATGCTTTGGTGACATGTGTGAGGCTTGCGGGACATCTCGACCTGAGTTGAGCAACAGAAGTCGTGAGGGAAAGTTGCGCTCCGTTGAGCTCCTGGTAGAGGAGGACCGCTTAATTGTGTGCTCCTTTAAGAGGAGAGAACCTGGCAGGCGTTCATGTGTGAAGCCTGTGGTAAGACTTAGTGTACTCAAGTCAGGAGCAGAGGAGCTGTGAGAAAGTCTAAAAAGAGACCTGGTTGGATGTCGTAGGGGGGCGACATCTAGGAGCCGCAGCTGATCGAGCGCCCTCCAGACACAAATTCTGTGGTAAGCTAATATAACAGTTGTTGCAGTGACTACAAGGCGCCATAACTTCATCAACTACCCGAAACTCTAGAGAACTGTAGAGTACATTTCACTGCCACAAACGTATAAGAGAAAAGAAAGGGAAGAAATAGATAATGAAGTAATTAGTGAGGGTTTAGGGGGAGAGAGGTAGAGAGGTGGGGGGAGCGAGGAGGGTTATCTTGAGACGATTTCGGGGCTTCTTAGTGTCCCCGCGGCCCGGTCCTCGACCAGGCCTCCACCCCCAGGAAGCAGCCCGTGACAGCTGACTAACACCCAGGTACCTTTTTTACTGCTAGGTAACAGGGGCATAGGGTGAAAGAAACTCTGCCCATTGTTTCTCGCCGGCGCCTGGGATCGAACCCAGGACCACAGGATCACAAATCCAGCGTGCTGTCCGCTCGGCCGACCGGCTCCCTAGGGTCGTCAGTTGAAAGGGAGAGTTTGGAGAGGGGCGGAGGGAGAGGAGAGAGAATACGAGGATGAGTGGACGTAGAAGTAGAACAGTAGAAATTGCTGCCTCCATCCATTCAAGACCATTACATACAAGACAAGGAATGGAACTTGTCTGTATCACAATATTCTCAAAGATGTTATCACGAGGTCATTATTAGTATGTTCCATCTGTATCATGTACTCATTAAAATCATGAAACCAGTAACCAGAGGCTCTCTCATGCCAACTCAAAAAACTCTAGGGAACAAAGTTAAAGACAATTTAAACAATAAGTTCATCAATTATATTTCACATGATAAGTATCATAATTTAAGCAATTCAACTTAATGTTCAAGATTAATATAGAGTGTGAGTCATTATCCAAGAATTCGAGAACCCTACAACTGTCTGCCCGTGATCATTACACAACACTTGTAAACACGACTAAGTCACATTTCATGCTCAACTCACCAAGTGTCTGCCTATAGCTGGATAGAGAGGCAGGGGGGGGGGGGGGGTCTGTAGTTGACAGAGACTGTCCCGCCCCGCCGGCTGACAGCCTCCCTGGCTAGGCTGTCCTCTGTTCTGCCCCGCTGGCGGTTCTCCTATTGCTTCTCCTCCTATCTACAGCTCCCTCAGTATATATTAGGAAACCTATTAGCTAACTCTGCCAACAAGTAGATAGCCCGAGGCTCTCTACCAAACCACTCCTTAAATGTCAGCATGTTTGAAGGCTATCAGGCAACACTTATCGGATTAACAGAAGCAAGGTGAAATTCGCATGAGCTGACCTCAGGTCACTTGGTGGTCATTAACACTGAAGAGGTGTGACTTTCAGGCCGACAGACTGGCGCCTCTCAAATCTTGTCTGTGTAACAAATTAGGTTTGTTGTAAGAATCGACCAGAATGTTTTATCTATACATGGGAGAATGGGAAGCTGGACCCACGTGGTGACCCGGGAGCATCCCCTGGGGGGATTGACAGTGAAAATAACTGGCGCCTTTGTTCACAAGTTTCGTATAATGAATCATTCTATAGTATTATTCATTATACGAAACTTGTGAACAAAGGCGCCAGTTATTTTCACTGTCAATCCCCCCAGGGGATGCTCCCGGGTCACCACGTGGGTCCAGCTTCCCATTCTCCCATGTATAGATAAAACATTCTGGATGATTCTTACAACAAACCTAATTTGTTACATCTGGCTTGACTCATGAACTGTATGTATATTAAATAAAACTAAACAAAACACCTTTACGGTGTTACAAGATCACCAGGCACCCCAGATCACCAGGCATCCTAGATCACCAGGCACCCCAGATCACCAGGCACCCCAGATCACCAGGCACCCCAGATCACCAGGCACCCCAGATCACCAGGCATCCCAGATCACCAGGCACCCCAGATCACCAGGCACCCCAGATCACCAGGCACCCCAGATCACCAGGCACCCCAGATCACCAGGCATCCCAGATCACCAGGCATCCCAGATCACCAGGCATCCCAGATCACCAGGCACCCCAGATCACCAGGCACCCCAGATCACCAGGCACCCCAGATCACCAGGCATCCTAGATCACAAGGCACCCTAGATCACCAGGCACCCCAGATCACCAGGCACCCCAGACCACCAGGCACCCCAGATTACCAGGCACCCCAGATCACCAGGCACCCCAGATCACCAGGCACCCCAGATCACCAGGCACCCCAGATCACCAGGCACCCCAGACCACCAGGCACCCCAGATTACCAGGCACCCCAGATCACCAGGCATCCCAGATCACCAGGCATCCCAGATCACCAGGCATCCCAGATCACCAGGCACCCCAGATCACCAGGCACCCCAGACCACCAGGCACCCCAGATTACCAGGCACCCCAGATCACCAGGCATCCCAGATCACCAGGCACCCCAGATCACCAGGCACCCCAGACCACCAGGCATCCCAGATCACCAGGCACCCCAGATCACCAGGCACCCCAGATCACCAGGCACCCAAAATCACCAGGCACCCCAGATCACCAGGCACCCCTGATCACCAGGTACCCAAGATCACCAGGTACCCCAGATCACCAGGCACCCCAGATCACCAGGCATCCCAGATCACCAGGTACCCCAGATCACCAGGCACCCCAGATCACCAGGCACCCCAGATCACCAGGTACCCCAGATCACCAGGCACCCCAGATCACCAGGCACCCCAGATCACCAGGTACCCCAGATCACCAGGCACCCCAGATCACCAGGTACCCCAGATCACCAGGTACCCCAGATCACCAGGTACCCCAGATCACCAGGCATCCCAGATCACTAGGCATCCCAGATCACCAGGCACCCCAGATCTCCAGGCACCCCAGATCTCCAGGCACCCCAGATCTCCAGGCACCCCAGATCACCAGGCACCCCAGATCACCAGGCGTCCATCATCACCAGGCATGTGGGGAATACTGACTCGTGGGATTTATCTATTTATTTACACTTAATTTTTTAATTTATTTAATGATTTATATTTATAATTAATTTATATTAATATATTTTTAAATAAATATAATAATTTTTTTCAATTATTTTGTATTCATTAATTTCTAATTAGCAGTACACGGCCACGCGTTGCTGTCGCTCAGCAACTCATGTGCTTTGCTGAGCCACAGCAACCTTCCCTGTCCCCCAGTCCTCCCCACCATTCCCCCCTCCCTCGTACCCTCGTCCTCCCCACCATTCCCCACTCCATTATTCCCTCTTCCTTCCCACGATGCCTCACTCCCCTGTCCCTTTGTCCTCCCCACCATTCTCCATTCCCCCATCCTCTCGTCCCTACCATCTCGAACTCCCTCATCCCCCTCGTCCTTCCCCACCATTCCCCACTCCCTCGTCCGATACCTTCCCGTCAGAACAATGGTCTGATGTTCCCATCAGAAAATTGGAACCATCAAGTGATTTGATGTTCCCATCACTGAAATATAAGAAAAACAGTTAACAAATGAAATGAAAATATGAAAAAATAAAAAATAAACTATACTCTTGAAATGAACGGTATGGTAAGCAACACAGCTCAATTCCAACACAATTAACACAAAATAATTAAATCAAAAGGAAAATAAATTCAAATCTATGAAAATTCAATTTATCAATGCAATCAGAAACACTGAAATGGAATTGTAACATATTTAGTAAAGCATGTGTGTCGGTCTAACATGCAACGGATGGTGCGGTTTTTTAAGAATAGCATAGTTTTACCTCTCACAGGTAAAACTATACTTATCTATACTTATACTTACGAAATGAACGGTATGGTAAACAACACAGCTCAATTCCAACACAATGTCACAAAAAATAATTAAATAAAAAATAAAATTAAAATAAATTGAAATCTATGAAAATAAAATTTATCAATACATTCGGAAACATTGAAATGGAATTTGTGACATATTTAGTATAGCGAGCATGTTGCTATTATGAGCAACAGACAGCCCTGTTTTTCAAAAATGCATGTTTTTACCTGTCACAGGTGTGGCATCTATATAGTAGGTATATAAAAAGACGCGCTTTTTCGAATCCAACGTTATATCAAAATTTCAAAACAATCTACGAAGAACTTTCGGAGATTACAGCGTGTGTTGCTCCTACGTCCAACAGATGGCGCTGTTTAAAAAAAAAAACATTTTTTCTTGTCACAGGTGAGGCATGTATATAGTAGATATATAAAAAGACGCACCTATTCGTATGCAACGTTGTGTCAAAATTTCAAAGCAATCGGTAAAGAGGTTTCGAAGATTTCCCTCACATGAAAAACACAGTTTTCCAGAAAAAGCATGTTTTTTTTTTATCGTCACAGACGTGTCATCTATATAGTATGTGGTAGTGAGGATTGGCTGCTTGCTCGTTGCAGGGTGCGGTCACGGCGTTGGCGCTCTCTCAGTTGTTGGCTGACGTCTGGTGCGAGCAGGTCGCTGTTGTTGGTGTGTGGTGTGCCGGCTAGCCTGTGGGGGAGGCTGGCGTTATGGCGTCGTCGGTGACGCGGATTCGGAGGGTGGATTCTGCAGGATTGGAGTTCTCGGCGGCTGCTGATTGGGCGTTGGTGGAAGTGACGCTTTTGGATGCTTTCCAGGTGGACTTGCTCACTGTTTACGGCCTTGAGAAGATCTCTGACAAGCGTGTGGTGATCAAGTTCTCTGCCCCTGGTCCGTATCAGCGTTTTGTGAGTGATTTTGCTGGGCGTTCTCATCTGCTCCCGGGCTCTGCTGGTACTGTGGAGGTGTCGGACCGGTGTGTGGCGCCGACGTTTGTCAGCATCCATGGAGTTCCCTTGGACTTTCCCGAGGAGGTCCTTCGCACCTGCTTCTCTCGGTACGGTACTGTATTCACTCACCGTATAACCTGCCTCCGCTCAGGCCGCCTGTCGGGCTTGAGGACCAATGTGCGGACCCTTGGCATGCGCTTGACGCGTGATATTCCTTCTCAGGTCAAGTTCTACGGCTTTAACATGCGGGTTTTCTATGAGGATCAACCACGCACCTGTTTTCGGTGTGGTTTGCGAGGGCATCTTGCGGCCGGTTGCACTGCTTCCGGGATGGGGGAACCAGCTATCTTCCAGGAGGGTGATTTTCCCCCCTTGGGGGTTGGGGGGGCCAAGCCAGGTGGTGCAGAGTCCGTGTTTGTCCCCCGCGGCCCCTCCTCGTTGTTGGTGCCTTCTGCTTCAACTGATCCTACTCCGGCTGTTCAGCAGTTTGGCCCACCTGGCTCGTTGGTGTCTGATGTGGCGCCCCCACTTCCTGTGCACGTCGTCACTGCGGAGGTTCATTGGGCTTCAGATGTTGCTGCCATGGAGACAGGTACGTCTGTGGAAGCTGCTCCATTGTGTGTAGGTGGGAGTGACGATCCTGCAGGCCCTTCGTGTGGGGTTGTTCCTTCGTCTGGTGGCCGTTCATCCGACGTGGTTGCTGCTGCTCCGGAGGTGCTGCGGTCCTCTCGTGGCTCTAGACGGCCTTCACCGGTCGCGACGTCGGACCAGCCCCGTCGTAAGCGGGAGGCACGGGCGCATTCCTTTGACAAAGGTCCTCCCATTAAGCGAGGGGGGTCTACGGCTGGAGCTGCTGTGGCGTGCGCCCCTCCTCCTCCTCCCTCTGGTGGCCTGATGCGGTCTGTTGCACCCGGGGCCCCCTCTGGGGGCAGTGACGCCCCAGGAGCAGTTGCGGATGATCAGTGGGTGGTGTCCTCTGGTGTGGAAGGTCCTGGACGGGATGCGCTGACGTTGAAGTTTACAAAGTCTACAAAGAGTGCGAGCGCCGACGTTCCTGTGGGGCCCTCCTCTGCAGGGTTGCCAGGTGGTGCGCCTACTGTTCCTACTGCCTCCCATGTGGGGGGCTCTGCTCCACCTACGGGGGCTGTGGAGTTGGTGGGGTCCTCATTGCCTTCCTGATGGCGCCCTCTCTGACTTGTGCAACGCTGAATGTGCGTGGATTGCGTGACTTGGCTGTGCAGATGGGCTTGGTGGCTGTGCTTCGTGAGCAACGTGTAGATGTAGCCTTTATTCAGGAACATAATGTGCGTGACTTGAGTGCTTTGTCTGGGTTGACTGATGATTTTCATGTAGTGCTTAATCCGCCGAGGATGTCCTTTGGGGGCACGCTGATGCTGTTCTCCCGGAGGGCGTCCATTTCCGTGCTTCACACGGAGATGGATGAAGATGGCCGGGTGTTGTTCGCTCGTGTGCGGTACCTCAGGGTGGAGATTCCCTTATTGACTGTGTATGCTCCTTCTGGCACGGCGCGTCGCAAGGAGAGGGAGGAGTTTTTCCAGGGTGGGCAGTTACACTTCTTGCGTCATGACACAAGGGACATGGTTTTTGCGGGCGATTTTAATTGTGTCACTCTCGCACGGGATTGCAATAGTGCGCATCCGCAGAATGTTTCTCGGGCGTTGGTCTCCACCTTACAGAGTTGTGGGTTTCGTGATGCTGCTCTCATGTTTGGGGGCGATTTGGAATTCACCTTTGCTGTGCGAGGGGCGTGTTCCAGGCTGGATCGTTTTTATGTTCATGGGTGGGAGGGCTCTGTTTTTGCGTTTCGTACGGTTCCTGTTGCCTTTTCTGATCATTGTTTGGTTGTGGTGCGTGTTGCTGTTCATAGTCAGGTTCGTATGGGGAGGGGTTGGTGGAAGTTGAATTGTCGGTTGTTGCGTTGTCCTTGGGTGCGTGAGGCGTTTCGTGGGTGGTGGGTCGGGCTTGTTGCTCGCAAGTGCGAGTTTTCGTCTGTGTTGGACTGGTGGGAGTGGTGCAAGGTGAAATGCAAGTCCTTTTTTGTTGTGGTTGCGAGGCGTGAGGTGGCAGGGCGGTTTGGTTTGTTGCGCTTTCTTCAGGCGCGGTTGACTCGGTTGTATGTGTTGCTAAATGGTGGGGCTGATTGTTTTGATGCTATTTCGGTGTGTAAGGAGCGCATTTGTGGTTTGCGGGAGGAGTTGGCAGAAGGGGTTCGGGTGCGGGCTCGTGTTGACGAGTGTGTGTCTGGTGAACGGCTTTCTCCTTTTCTTTTGCGGAAGGAGAAAGCCCTTCGGGACTCTGTTCTTTTCACCGGTCTCCAGCGTCCGGACGGTTCTGTTTTGTCTAACACGGATGGGGTCCTGTTGTATGTGCAGCAGGAATTGGGAGCGCTGTATGGGGAGGTAGGGGTGGTTGAGGATTTGGCTGCTTTCTTTTTGTGTCACTGCTCACCTGGTTTGTCGGCTGCGGGTTGTTCCGCTTTGGTGAGGGGCGTGTCGTCGGCTGAGCTCTGGGATGTGGAGCGGTCTTTCCGTTCCGGCAGAGTGCCTGGCTCGGATGGGCTCCCTGTGGAATTTTATGTGACTTTCTGGGATGTGATTGGGGAGGCTTTTTTGGAGGTGGTGCGATTTTGTTTCCTGACCTGTTCCTTACCCGCATCCCATTATGATGGGGTTGTGAGGTTGCTTCCGAAGCCAGGTGATTTGCGTTTTCTGTCGAATTGGAGGCCGATCACCCTGTTAAATGTTGATTATAAGGTTGTCTCGAAGTTGCTGGCAGGTCGGTGTCGGGATGTTATTGGTTCTGTGGTTTTGGTTGAGCAATTTTGTGGCATTCTGGGTAGGTCTTTGCTTCAGCGCAATGCTCTTTTACGTGATGTGCTTCTGTGTGCCTCTGAGCTTCGCCTACCTGCGGCGATGCTCAGCTTAGATTGGTCAAAGGCATTCGACCGTGTGTCGATGGGCATTGTGCTGCAGGCTATGGAGAGGTTCGGGTTTCCTCCGTTGTTTCTTTCTTGGGTTCGTATGTTGTATGCCCGCTGTCATAGTCGTGTGTGCATTAATGGTTTTTTTTTGTGCCCCCTTTGCCGTTCGCCGCTCGGTGCGGCAAGGGTGTCCCTTTTCTATGCTCCTTTATGTTATTTTTCAGGAGCCTTTGTTTCGTGCGGTTAAGTCATGTGCTTTGGTGGTTCCTCCGAGGCTGCCTGCTGGTCTCTGTTTACCGATCTGTGGGTATGCTGACGATACGGTTCTGTTTGTGGCGACCGATGGCTCTGTGGTTGCGGTTCAGGACCTTGTTCGGCGTTTTGAGCTGGCCACTGGGGCCCTTGTTAATAGGGATAAGTCCTGTCTGATGGGGCTGGGGAGCTGGACTTCCCGTTCAGTGTGGGCGGGGTCGTGTTTTCCGGTGGTCAGGTCGCTTCGGGTTCTCGGAATTACTTGGTTTAGCTCGTATGCCCAATCCTTGGAGTGGAATTGGGATGCGGTGTCTCGGTCGGTTGAGGTGGCGGTTGGTTTGTTATCCTCGCGTCCATTGACGGTTTATCAGCGGGCGATTGTTGTTACTAGCAAAGTTCTTTTGAGGGTGTGGTTTTTGGCTCAGTGCTTCCCCCTGGATCGGCGGCGTGCTCATAGGTTGGAGTGCAGAGTCTATCGGTATGTGTGGTGTGGGAAGTATCATCCGGTTCGTCGCTCCTCCATGGTTTTGCGGGTGGAGGAGGGGGGTGTTGGCATCCCTGATGTTTTTACCAAGGCATTGGCTTTGTTTTGGGTGTCGTTGCGTCAGTATTTGGGGGTGGGTGGGGGCCTCGGTGCGCTTGGGATTTATTTCTGTTCGGTTCGGTTTAGCTATTTGCTTGAGTTAGGGGCTGGGTGTGAGGTCGCCTTTTGTACACCTGCTGTGTATTCGTGGGCAGTTGGGATTCTGCGGAAGCTCTGTCGTGTTCCTGGGTTTTTGTCCCTGTCGTGTCGGGGGGTTTATGGGGTTCTCCTTCGTTGTGTGAGCCATCGGGTTGAGGGTTTGTTTCCATGCTGTGATTGGGGGGGGGATTTGGTCGGTCTTGGGTGGGCGGCATTTGGCTCCGCAGCAGCGGGAGTTTCTCTTTCGGATGCTGCACGAGTCCTTGCCGTCGAATGATCGTTTGTGTATGCTTGGGTTGCGTTCTTCCGCGACATGTGCACATTGTGGATTGGTTGAGACGCAGTTACATGTGTTTTATTTTTGTGAGAGGGTACAGGGTTTAGTTGCTTGGTTGCATGATGTGATTGCGGTGTTCTGTGGGCTCGGGTTTGAAGGGGATGTTTTACGGTTCCTGTTTCTTTCGTTTCCTCAGGGCTCCGGGCGGCTTCGGAACACTCTGAGTGTCTTGATTGCAGATTATGTGTTTTGCGTGTGGGTTGGGCGTTTGGAGGGCTATGGGGTTCGCCGGATTCTGGGTTTTCTGCGGGGGCGTTTGCGTTTCACATGGTTGCGGCGTGCTTTTCCGATGAGGTTTGCTGATTGGTTCACTGATGCGTATGTTCAGGGTGATGCTTTGGGGTTGGTGGGGGGTCGGGGGTTTGATTAGTGTTTTGGTGTGGTGTCGATGGATTTGGGGGGGAGGGCTTCTTGGGTCATTTGGGCGTTTGGGTTGTGGGTATTCCCCCTGCCCCCTGAGGGCTTCCTCGGCGGTGTGTTGTGTGTGTTTGCTTGCGCTGTGCTTTTGTGTTGCTCCTTGTGTGTGTGTCCTTGTTGTGTGTGTGTTGTGTTCCTTTGCCGGATCCTGCGTGTTCCGCTGTTTTTTTTTTTGTGTGTGTGGGCGTTTTTTGTGGTGTGTATGTGTATGTATCTTTTCATTTGTTCCACCGGTTCCTGCGTGCTCCGGTGCTGTGCTCCTGGTTATGTGGGCTTCTGCCTTGTGTGTGTGGCACTTTTGGGTACTTTTATCCGTCATGCTTCATGTAATTTTTCCCTTGTGTTATTTTAATTTTTTTTTTTTTTTTTTATGCCGCTGGCTTATTATGTGTAGCTGCTCTGTGTGAGCCTTTGTGTTCTCTGTGTTACTCGTGTGGATCTTGTGTTATGCATGATTGGATTTCTTTTTTATGTTGTATTCTTGTACAAAAAAAAAAAAAAAAAAAATAGGAAAAAGTCTTCATGCTCTTGCATTTGTTCTGTATAATGTTTGTTGTCTTAAGAGTTCTTTGGGTTCTTTACTGTGTACTTTGTCAGGCTTTGTATCTTTTTTATTGTCTATATTGTACTTTATAAATATAAAAAAAAAAATCTATATAGTGTGTATATAAAAACCAGCTCGGAGGTGAATGGAACATTGTGTGAAAATTTCAAAGCAATCGGTGAAGAACTTTCTGAGTTTAGCGATCATGCACAAACGAACATTTCCATTATTATTTATATAGATTAATTTATTTAATGATTTATAATTCATTACAATTAATTGATATTAATGGATTTTTTACGTTAATTTGTTTATTTCGTCAGCGAACTGTATGATATTAACTTCCCACAAATCTTTTCCTACACAAGCTGGGGGATTATTAATTATATAATCTGTCACTCCAAAATATCGAATAGTAGACATTTGCTTCAAATGTTAAGACTATATTGGTTAGTAAATTAAATGACACAAATACATTTTATCTGTATGGAAGATTTTGGCCTGAACAACCAGATATGAACGCGGAAGATCACACAAACTATTACTGCTTGTAGGTGGTGGTAGTGTAATGACATGTTACCTGTTGTACCAGGCAGTTGTTGCTAATTCTTCTGCCCCTTCAGTAACACGTCATAATGGGCACACTGTAATAATAGTAACCAAATGTAACAGCACCATCACGCGCCCAGTTTGGAAAATATTGGTGTTTTTCTGAGTACTTTAAGCCAGGGTTCGACACCCGTGGCTTAACATAACAGACAAATACCTCAGTGATTGTTTTAATCTCATGAAATATTATCCGTTTTTATCAGCGTTATATTTTTATTATATTCTTATTTGAACAGCCCGGCAGAGGGCTGTTCAATGATACTAATTGGCAACATTGGTCTCTATGAACCGATTTGCTCGTTAATTAATTTCCTTCTGATTGTCATTCCTTCCCCCTCCCACCACACGCTTCCCCTCACTCGTGTTCTCTTACCCTCAACACCTTCCCCTCCCCCCTCGACTCGTTGGTACAGTGCACCAGTAAACCACAGAGAGAGAGAGAGAGAGAGAGAGAGAGAGAGAGAGAGAGAGAGAGAGAGAGAGAGAGAGAGAGAGAGAGAGAGAGACAATGAACAGCCTAACACAAGGGGGTGCAGATAATGACTTTCCCTCTTGTATCACTGAAACTGCTAAGCAAGTCATTTCAGACCTGACCTAAACAATCTCAGAAGTTTATTTATTGTTCTCCATATTTCTTATAGTGAGACACTGGAGCCAATCCAGACTGGCCTATATTGCTTCAGCATCCTCCTGCTGTCATCTTGGAGTGTTGAGTGAGGCTAGCCCCTTGCCTCTGGCCTCCAGCATCCTCCTGCTGTGATACAGGAGTGTTGAGTGAGGCTAGCCCCTTGCCTCTCGCCTCCAGCATCCTCCTGCTCTCATCTTGGAGTGTTGAGTGAGGCTAGCCCCTTGCCTCTGGCCTCCAGCATCCTCCTGCTGTCATCCAGGAGTGTTGAGTGAGGCTAGCCCCTTGCCTCTGGCCTCCAGCATCCTCCTGCTGTCATCCAGGAGTGTTGAGTGAGGCTAGCCCCTAGCCTTTTTCTCTCATACACCCATACTCTCAGACAGAGAATGTCACCAGTTGATTGACAGTTGAGAGGCGGGACCAAAGAGCCAAAGCTCAACCCCTGCAAGCACAATTAGGTGAGTACAATTAGGTGAACACAGACGGACTTACACACACACACACACACATACTCTCAGACACATACGCTTGCAAAAAACTAGTGGAACATCTGGAGCGAAAGAATTTTGTAACACAGCATCAACATGGGTTCAGGGAAGGCAAGTCCTGCCTCACTGGGCTAATTGAATTCTACGACCAGGCAACAAAAATCAGGCAAGAAAGAGAGGGGTGGGCAGATTGCATATTTTTGGATTGCCAGAAAGCCTTTGTCACAGTACCACAGAAGAGGCTAGTGCAAAAGCTGGAGTGAAAGGGAAGGTACTCCATTGGATAAGGGAGTACCTAAGCAACAGAAGACAAGAGTCATTATGAGGGGTGAGGTTTCAGTCTGGCGAGACGTCACCAGTGGAATCCCACACATCCTCAGGGAAATCGACCGGGTAGACAAGGATAAACTATTCAACACTGGTGGTACTCGAACAAGGGGACACAGATGGAAAATGAGTACCCACATGAGCCACAGGGACGTTAGAAAGAACTTTTTCAGTGTCATAGTAGTTAACAGATGGAATGCATTAGGCAGTGATGTGGTGGAGGCTGACTCCATACACAGTTTCATGTGTAGATATGACAGAGCCCAGTAGGCTCAGGAACCTGTACACCCGTTGATTGACGGTTGAGAGGCGGGACCTAGGAGCCAAAGCTCAACCCCGCAAGCACAACTAGGTGAGTACAAACACACACACACAGACTCTGAGAAAAGACACACAAACTCCCTCATTTTCTAACAAAAGACTCTCAGACAACTTGAAAAATAGAATCACATATTGTTATTAAATCTGCAATTTATACTTTTACATCAGATAATTTCTTCAGTAAACACTGACGATACGAGTTTATCTTCACTCCAAAAGATGAACTTATATTCTGCACAATTCAAGCTCTTGTTCAACTGTATAAAGTTCAGAAGTAATGTTAAGATCACATAAATCTCTCACGAATCTGGAGTTAAAGCGCCTTGTGGTGCTCAGGAACTATATGTCTCACCTCCGGCACCTTCTGAACCTTGTGGTGCTCAGGAACTATGTGTCTCACCTCCAGCACCTTCTGAACCTTGTGGTGCTCAGGAACTATATGTCTCACCTCCGGCACCTGAACCTTGTGGTGCTCAGGAACTATATGTCTCACCTCCGGCACCTTCTGAACCTTGTGGTGCTCAGGAACTATGTCTCACCTCCGGCACCTTCTGAACCTTGTGGTGCTCAGGAACTATATGTCTCACCTCCGGCACCTTCTGAGCCTTGTGGTGCTCAGGAACTATATGTCTCACCTCCGGCACCTTCTGAACCTTGTGGTGCTCAGGAACTATATGTCTCACCTCCGGCACCTTCTGAACCTTGTGGTGCTCAGGAACTATATGTCTCACCTCCAGCACCTTCTGAACCTTGTGGTGCTCAGGAACTATATGTCTCACCTCCAGCACCTTCTGAACCTTGTGGTGCTCAGGAACTATATGTCTCACCTCCAGCACCTGAGCTTTGTGGTGCTCAGGAACTATATGTCTCACCTCCAGCACCTTCTGAACCTTGTGGTGCTCAGGAACTATATGTCTCACCTCCGGCACCTTCTGAACCTTGTGGTGCTCAGGAACTATATGTCTCACCTCCAGCACCTTCTGAACCTTGTGGTGCTCAGGAACTATATGTCTCACCTCCAGCACCTGAGCCTTGTGGTGCTCAGGAACTATATGTCTCACCTCCAGCACCTTCTGAACCTTGTGGTGCTCAGGAACTATATGTCTCACCTCCAGCACCTGAACCTTGTGGTGCTCAGGAACTATATGTCTCACCTCCGGCACCTGAACCTTGTGGTGCTCAGGAACTATATGTCTCACCTCCGGCACCTTCTGAACCTTGTGGTGCTCAGGAACTATATGTCTCACCTCCGGCACCTTCTGAACCTTGTGGTGCTCAGGAACTATATGTCTCACCTCCAGCACCTTCTGAACCTTGTGGTGCTCAGGAACTATGTGTCTCACCTCCAGCACCTTCTGAACCTTGTGGTGCTCAGGAACTATATGTCTCACCTCCAGCACCTTCTGAACCTTGTGGTGCTCAGGAACTATATGTCTCACCTCCAGCACCTGAGCTTTGTGGTGCTCAGGAACTATATGTCTCACCTCCAGCACCTTCTGAACCTTGTGGTGCTCAGGAACTATATGTCTCACCTCCGGCACCTTCTGAACCTTGTGGTGCTCAGGAACTATATGTCTCACCTCCAGCACCTTCTGAACCTTGTGGTGCTCAGGAACTATATGTCTCACCTCCAGCACCTCTGAGCCTTGTGGTGCTCAGGAACTATATGTCTCACCTCCAGCACCTTCTGAACCTTGTGGTGCTCAGGAACTATATGTCTCACCTCCAGCACCTCTGAACCTTGTGGTGCTCAGGAACTATATGTCTCACCTCCGGCACCTGAACCTTGTGGTGCTCAGGAACTATATGTCTCACCTCCGGCACCTTCTGAACCTTGTGGTGCTCAGGAACTATATGTCTCACCTCCGGCACCTTCTGAACCTTGTGGTGCTCAGGAACTATATGTCTCACCTCCAGCACCTTCTGAACCTTGTGGTGCTCAGGAACTATATGTCTCACCTCCAGCACCTTCTGAACCTTGTGGTGCTCAGGAACTATATGTCTCACCTCCAGCACCTTGACCTTGTGGTGCTCAGGAACTATATGTCTCACCTCCGGCACCTTCTGAACCTTGTGGTGCTCAGGAACTATATGTCTCACCTCCGGCACCTTCTGAACCTTGTGGTGCTCAGGAACTATATGTCTCACCTCCAGCACCTTCTGAACCTTGTGGTGCTCAGGAACTATATGTCTCACCTCCAGCACCTTCTGAACCTTGTGGTGCTCAGGAACTATATGTCTCACCTCCAGCACCTTCTGAACCTTGTGGTGCTCAGGAACTATATGTCTCACCTCCAGCACCTTCTGAACCTTGTGGTGCTCAGGAACTATATGTCTCACCTCCAGCACCTTCTGAACCTTGTGGTGCTCAGGAACTATATGTCTCACCTCCGGCACCTTCTGAACCTTGTGGTGCTCAGGAACTATATGTCTCACCTCCGGCACCTTCTGAACCTTGTGGTGCTCAGGAACTATATGTCTCACCTCCAGCACCTTCTGAACCTTGTGGTGCTCAGGAACTATATGTCTCACCTCCAGCACCTTCTGAACCTTGTGGTGCTCAGGAACTATATGTCTCACCTCCAGCACCTTCTGAACCTTGTGGTGCTCAGGAACTATATGTCTCACCTCCAGCACCTTCTGAACCTTGTGGTGCTCAGGAACTATATGTCTCACCTCCAGCACCTTCTGAACCTTGTGGTGCTCAGGAACTATATGTCTCACCTCCAGCACCTTCTGAACCTTGTGGTGCTCAGGAACTATATGTCTCACCTCCAGGCACCTTCTGAACCTTGTGGTGCTCAGGAACTATATGTCTCACCTCCAGCACCTTCTGAACCTTGTGGTGCTCAGGAACTATATGTCTCACCTCCAGCACCTTCTGAACCTTGTGGTGCTCAGGAACTATATGTCTCACCTCCAGCACCTTCTGAACCTTGTGGTGCTCAGGAACTATATGTCTCACCTCCAGCACCTTCTGAACCTTGTGGTGCTCAGGAACTATATGTCTCACCTCCGGCACCTTCTGACCTTGTGGTGCTCAGGAACTATATGTCTCACCTCCAGCACCTTCTGACCTTGTGGTGCTCAGGAACTATATGTCTCACCTCCAGCACCTTCTGAACCTTGTGGTGCTCAGTGAACTATATGTCTCACCTCCAGCACCTCTGAACCTTGTGGTGCTCAGGAACTATATGTCTCACCTCCAGCACCTTCTGAACCTTGTGGTGCTCAGGAACTATATGTCTCACCTCCGGCACCTTCTGAACCTTGTGGTGCTCAGGAACTATATGTCTCACCTCCAGCACCTTCTGAACCTTGTGGTGCTCAGGAACTATATGTCTCACCTCCAGCACCTTCTGAACCTTGTGGTGCTCAGGAACTATATGTCTCACCTCCAGGCACCTTCTGAACCTTGTGGTGCTCAGGAACTATATGTCTCACCTCCGCACATGAACCTTGTGGTGCTCAGGAACTATATGTCTCACCTCCGGCACCTCTGAACCTTGTGGTGCTCAGGAACTATATGTCTCACCTCCAGGCACCTTCTGAACCTTGTGGTGCTCAGGAACTAGTATGTCTCACCTCCAGCACCTTCTGAACCTTGTGGTGCTCAGGAACTATATGTCTCACCTCCAGCACCTTCTGAACCTTGTGGTGCTCAGGAACTATATGTCTCACCTCCGGCACCTTCTGAACCTTGTGGTGCTCAGGAACTATATGTCTCACCTCCGGCACCTCTGAACCTTGTGGTGCTCAGGAACTATATGTCTCACCTCCAGGCACCTTCTGAACCTTGTGGTGCTCAGGAACTATATGTCTCACCTCCAGCACCTTCTGAACCTTGTGGTGCTCAGGAACTATATGTCTCACCTCCGGCACCTTCTGACCCCCTTGTGGTGCTCAGGACACTAATGTCTCACCTCCAGCACCTTCTGAACCTTGTGGTGCTCAGGAACTATATGTCTCACCTCCGGCACCTTCTGAACCTTGTGGTGCTCAGGAACTATATGTCTCACCTCCAGGCACCTTCTGACCTTGTGGTGCTCAGGAACTATATGTCTCACCTCCAGCACCCTTCTGAACCTTGTGGTGCTCAGGAACTATATGTCTCACCTCCAGCACCTTCTGAGCCTTGTGGTGCTCAGGAACTATATGTCTCACCTCCAGCACCTTCTGACCTTGTGGTGCTCAGGAACTATATGTCTCACCTCCAGCACCCTTCTGAACCTTGTGGTGCTCAGGAACTATATGTCTCACCTCCAGCACCTTCTGAACCTTGTGGTGCTCAGGAACTATATGTCTCACCTCCAGCACCTTCTGAACCTTGTGGTGCTCAGGAACTATATGTCTCACCTCCGGCACCTTCTGAACCTTGTGGTGCTCAGGAACTATATGTCTCACCTCCAGCACCTCTGAACCTTGTGGTGCTCAGGAACTATATGTCTCACCTCCAGGCACCTTCTGAACCTTGTGGTGCTCAGGAACTATATGTCTCACCTCCCAGCACCTCTGAACCTTGTGGTGCTCAGGAACTATATGTCTCACCTCCAGCACCTTCTGAACCTTGTGGTGCTCAGGAACTATATGTCTCACCTCCAGCACCTTGAACCTTGTGGTGCTCAGGAACTATATGTCTCACCTCCAGCACCTTCTGAACCTTGTGGTGCTCAGGAACTATATGTCTCACCTCCAGCACCTTCTGAACCTTGTGGTGCTCAGGAACTATATGTCTCACCTCCGGCACCTCTGAACCTTGTGGTGCTCAGGAACTATATGTCTCACCTCCAGCACCTTCTGAACCTTGTGGTGCTCAGGAACTATATGTCTCACCTCCGGCACCTTCTGAACCTTGTGGTGCTCAGGAACTATATGTCTCACCTCCAGCACCTTCTGAACCTTGTGGTGCTCAGGAACTATATGTCTCACCTCCGGCACCTTCTGAACCTTGTGGTGCTCAGGAACTATATGTCTCACCTCCAGCACCTCTGAACCTTGTGGTGCTCAGGAACTATATGTCTCACCTCCAGCACCTTCTGAACCTTGTGGTGCTCAGGAACTATATGTCTCACCTCCGCACCTTCTGAACCTTGTGGTGCTCAGGAACTATATGTCTCACCTCCAGCACCTTCTGACCTTGTGGTGCTCAGGAACTATATGTCTCACCTCCGGCACCTCTGAACCTTGTGGTGCTCAGGAACTATATGTCTCACCTCCAGCACCTTCTGAACCTTGTGGTGCTCAGGAACTATATGTCTCACCTCCAGCACCTTCTGAACCTTGTGGTGCTCAGGAACTATATGTCTCACCTCCAGCACCTTCTGAACCTTGTGGTGCTCAGGAACTATATGTCTCACCTCCGGCACCTTCTGAACCTTGTGGTGCTCAGGAACTATATGTCTCACCTCCAGCACCTTCTGAACCTTGTGGTGCTCAGGAACTATATGTCTCACCTCCAGCACCTTCTGAACCTTGTGGTGCTCAGGAACTATATGTCTCACCTCCAGCACCTTCTGAACCTTGTGGTGCTCAGGAACTATATGTCTCACCTCCGGCACCTTCTGAACCTTGTGGTGCTCAGGAACTATATGTCTCACCTCCAGCACCTTCTGAACCTTGTGGTGCTCAGGAACTATATGTCTCACCTCCAGGCACCTTCTGAACCTTGTGGTGCTCAGGAACTATATGTCTCACCTCCAGCACCTGAACCTTGTGGTGCTCAGGAACTATATGTCTCACCTCCGGCACCTTCTGAACCTTGTGGTGCTCAGGAACTATATGTCTCACCTCCAGCACCTTCTGAACCTTGTGGTGCTCAGGAACTATATGTCTCACCTCCAGCACCTTCTGAACCTTGTGGTGCTCAGGAACTATATGTCTCACCTCCAGCACCTTCTGAACCTTGTGGTGCTCAGGAACTATATGTCTCACCTCCAGCACCTTCTGAACCTTGTGGTGCTCAGGAACTATATGTCTCACCTCCAGCACCTTCTGAACCTTGTGGTGCTCAGGAACTATATGTCTCACCTCCAGCACCTTCTGAACCTTGTGGTGCTCAGGAACTATATGTCTCACCTCCAGCACCTTCTGAACCTTGTGGTGCTCAGGAACTATATGTCTCACCTCCGGCACCTTCTGAACCTTGTGGTGCTCAGGAACTATATGTCTCACCTCCGGCACCTTCTGAACCTTGTGGTGCTCAGGAACTATATGTCTCACCTCCAGCACCTTCTGAACCTTGTGGTGCTCAGGAACTATATGTCTCACCTCCGGCACCTTCTGAACCTTGTGGTGCTCAGGAACTATATGTCTCACCTCCAGCACCTGAACCTTGTGGTGCTCAGGAACTATATGTCTCACCTCCAGCACCTTCTGAACCTTGTGGTGCTCAGGAACTATATGTCTCACCTCCAGCACCTTCTGAACCTTGTGGTGCTCAGGAACTATATGTCTCACCTCCAGGCACCTTCTGAACTTGTGGTGCTCAGGAACTATATGTCTCACCTCCAGCACCTTGAGCCTTGTGGTGCTCAGGAACTATATGTCTCACCTCCAGCACCTCTGAACCTTGTGGTGCTCAGGAACTATATGTCTCACCTCCGGCACCTTCTGAACCTTGTGGTGCTCAGGAACTATATGTCTCACCTCCAGGCACCTTCTGACCTTGTGGTGCTCAGGAACTATATGTCTCACCTCCAGCACCTTCTGAACCTTGTGGTGCTCAGGAACTATATGTCTCACCTCCAGCACTTCTGAACCTTGTGTGCTCAGGAACTATATGTCTCACCTCCAGCACCTTCTGAACCTATGTGGTGCTCAGGAACTATATGTCTCACCTCCAGGCACCTTCTGAACCTTGTGGTGCTCAGGAACTATATGTCTCACCTCCGGCACCTTCTGAACCTTGTGGTGCTCAGGAACTATATGTCTCACCTCCAGCACCTTCTGAACCTTGGTGCTCAGGAACTATATGTCTCACCTCCAGCACCTTCTGAACCTTGTGGTGCTCAGGAACTATATGTCTCACCTCCAGCACCTTCTGAACCTTGTGGTGCTCAGGAACTATATGTCTCACCTCCAGCACCTGAACCTTGTGGTGCTCAGGAACTATATGTCTCACCTCCGGCACCTTCTGAACCTTGTGGTGCTCAGGAACTATATGTCTCACCTCCGGCACCTGAACCTTGTGGTGCTCAGGAACTATATGTCTCACCTCCGGCACCTTCTGAACCTTGTGGTGCTCAGGAACTATATGTCTCACCTCCGGCACCTGAACCTTGTGGTGCTCAGGAACTATATGTCTCACCTCCGGCACCTGAACCTTGTGGTGCTCAGGAACTATATGTCTCACCTCCAGCACCTTCTGAACCTTGTGGTGCTCAGGAACTATATGTCTCACCTCCGGCACCTTCTGAACCTTGTGGTGCTCAGGAACTATATGTCTCACCTCCGGCACCTTCTGAACCTTGTGGTGCTCAGGAACTATATGTCTCACCTCCAGCACCTTCTGAACCTTGTGGTGCTCAGGAACTATATGTCTCACCTCCAGCACCTTCTGAACCTTGTGGTGCTCAGGAACTATATGTCTCACCTCCAGCACCTTCTGAAGCCTTGTGGTGCTCAGGAACTATATGTCTCACCTCCAGCACCTTCTGAACCTTGTGGTGCTCAGGAACTATATGTCTCACCTCCAGCACCTTCTGAACCTTGTGGTGCTCAGGAACTATATGTCTCACCTCCAGCACCTTCTGAACCTTGTGGTGCTCAGGAACTATATGTCTCACCTCCAGCACCTTCTGAACCTTGTGGTGCTCAGGAACTATATGTCTCACCTCCGGCACCTTCTGAACCTTGTGGTGCTCAGGAACTATATGTCTCACCTCCAGGCACCTTCTGAACCTTGTGGTGCTCAGGAACTATATGTCTCACCTCCGGCACCTTCTGAACCTTGTGGTGCTCAGGAACTATATGTCTCACCTCCAGCACCTTGAACCTTGTGGTGCTCAGGAACTATATGTCTCACCTCCAGCACCTTCTGAACCTTGTGGTGCTCAGGAACTATATGTCTCACCTCCAGCACCTTCTGAACCTTGTGGTGCTCAGGAACTATATGTCTCACCTCCAGCACCTCTGAGCCTTTGTGGTGCTCAGGAACTATATGTCTCACCTCCAGCACCTGAGCCTTGTGGTGCTCAGGAACTATATGTCTCACCTCCGGCACCTGAACCTTGTGGTGCTCAGGAACTATATGTCTCACCTCCAGCACCTTCTGAACCTTGTGGTGCTCAGGAACTATATGTCTCACCTCCGGCACCTTCTGAACCTTGTGGTGCTCAGGAACTATATGTCTCACCTCCAGCACCTTCTGAACCTTGTGGTGCTCAGGAACTATATGTCTCACCTCCAGCACCTTCTGAACCTTGTGGTGCTCAGGAACTATATGTCTCACCTCCAGCACCTGAGCCTTGTGGTGCTCAGGAACTATATGTCTCACCTCCAGCACCTGAGCCTTGTGGTGCTCAGGAACTATATGTCTCACCTCCGGCACCTGAACCTTGTGGTGCTCAGGAACTATATGTCTCACCTCCAGCACCTTCTGAACCTTGTGGTGCTCAGGAACTATATGTCTCACCTCCAGCACCTTCTGAACCTTGTGGTGCTCAGGAACTATATGTCTCACCTCCAGCACCTTCTGAACCTTGTGGTGCTCAGGAACTATATGTCTCACCTCCGGCACCTTCTGAACCTTGTGGTGCTCAGGAACTATATGTCTCACCTCCGGCACCTTCTGAACCTTGTGGTGCTCAGGAACTATATGTCTCACCTCCAGCACCTTCTGAACCTTGTGGTGCTCAGGAACTATATGTCTCACCTCCAGCACCTGAACCTTGTGGTGCTCAGGAACTATATGTCTCACCTCCGGCACCTTCTGAACCTTGTGGTGCTCAGGAACTATATGTCTCACCTCCGGCACCTTCTGAGCCTTGTGGTGCTCAGGAACTATGTCTCACCTCCAGCACCTTCTGAACCTTGTGGTGCTCAGGAACTATATGTCTCACCTCCAGCACCTTCTGAGCCTTGTGGTGCTCAGGAACTATATGTCTCACCTCCAGCACCTTCTGAGCCTTGTGGTGCTCAGGAACTATATGTCTCACCTCCAGCACCTTCTGAACCTTGTGGTGCTCAGGAACTATATGTCTCACCTCCAGCACCTTCTGAACCTTGTGGTGCTCAGGAACTATATGTCTCACCTCCGGCACCTTCTGAACCTTGTGGTGCTCAGGAACTATATGTCTCACCTCCAGCACCTTCTGAACCTTGTGGTGCTCAGGAACTATATGTCTCACCTCCGGCACCTTCTGAACCTTGTGGTGCTCAGGAACTATATGTCTCACCTCCAGCACCTGAACCTTGTGGTGCTCAGGAACTATATGTCTCACCTCCAGCACCTTCTGAACCTTGTGGTGCTCAGGAACTATATGTCTCACCTCCAGCACCTTCTGAACCTTGTGGTGCTCAGGAACTATATGTCTCACCTCCAGCACCTGAGCCTTGTGGTGCTCAGGAACTATATGTCTCACCTCCAGCACCTGAGCCTTGTGGTGCTCAGGAACTATATGTCTCACCTCCGGCACCTGAACCTTGTGGTGCTCAGGAACTATATGTCTCACCTCCAGCACCTTCTGAACCTTGTGGTGCTCAGGAACTATATGTCTCACCTCCGGCACCTTCTGAACCTTGTGGTGCTCAGGAACTATATGTCTCACCTCCGGCACCTGAACCTTGTGGTGCTCAGGAACTATATGTCTCACCTCCAGCACCTTCTGAACCTTGTGGTGCTCAGGAACTATATGTCTCACCTCCAGCACCTGAACCTTGTGGTGCTCAGGAACTATATGTCTCACCTCCGGCACCTGAACCTTGTGGTGCTCAGGAACTATATGTCTCACCTCCAGCACCTGAACCTTGTGGTGCTCAGGAACTATGTCTCACCTCCAGCACCTTCTGAACCTTGTGGTGCTCAGGAACTATATGTCTCACCTCCAGCACCTTCTGAACCTTGTGGTGCTCAGGAACTATATGTCTCACCTCCAGCACCTGAGCCTTGTGGTGCTCAGGAACTATATGTCTCACCTCCGGCACCTGAGCCTTGTGGTGCTCAGGAACTATATGTCTCACCTCCGGCACCTGAGCCTTGTGGTGCTCAGGAACTATATGTCTCACCTCCGGCACCTTCTGAACCTTGTGGTGCTCAGGAACTATATGTCTCACCTCCAGCACCTTCTGAACCTTGTGGTGCTCAGGAACTATATGTCTCACCTCCGGCACCTGAACCTTGTGGTGCTCAGGAACTATATGTCTCACCTCCGGCACCTGAGCCTTGTGGTGCTCAGGAACTATATGTCTCACCTCCAGCACCTTCTGAGCCTTGTGGTGCTCAGGAACTATATGTCTCACCTCCGGCACCTGAGCCTTGTGGTGCTCAGGAACTATATGTCTCACCTCCAGCACCTTCTGAACCTTGTGGTGCTCAGGAACTATATGTCTCACCTCCAGCACCTTCTGAACCTTGTGGTGCTCAGGAACTGTATGTCTCACCTCCAGCACCTTCTGAACCTTGTGGTGCTCAGGAACTATATGTCTCACCTCCAGCACCTTCTGAACCTTGTGGTGCTCAGGAACTATATGTCTCACCTCCAGCACCTTCTGAGCCTTGTGGTGCTCAGGAACTATATGTCTCACCTCCAGCACCTTCTGAACCTTGTGGTGCTCAGGAACTATATGTCTCACCTCCGGCACCTGAACCTTGTGGTGCTCAGGAACTATATGTCTCACCTCCAGCACCTTCTGAACCTTGTGGTGCTCAGGAACTATATGTCTCACCTCCGGCACCTTCTGAACCTTGTGGTGCTCAGGAACTATATGTCTCACCTCCAGCACCTTCTGAACCTTGTGGTGCTCAGGAACTGTATGTCTCACCTCCAGCACCTTCTGAACCTTGTGGTGCTCAGGAACTATATGTCTCACCTCCAGCACCTGAACCTTGTGGTGCTCAGGAACTATATGTCTCACCTCCGGCACCTGAGCCTTGTGGTGCTCAGGAACTATATGTCTCACCTCCAGCACCTTCTGAACCTTGTGGTGCTCAGGAACTATATGTCTCACCTCCGGCACCTTCTGAACCTTGTGGTGCTCAGGAACTATATGTCTCACCTCCAGCACCTGAACCTTGTGGTGCTCAGGAACTATATGTCTCACCTCCAGCACCTTCTGAGCCTTGTGGTGCTCAGGAACTATATGTCTCACCTCCAGCACCTTCTGAACCTTGTGGTGCTCAGGAACTATATGTCTCACCTCCGGCACCTTCTGAACCTTGTGGTGCTCAGGAACTATATGTCTCACCTCCGGCACCTTCTGAACCTTGTGGTGCTCAGGAACTATATGTCTCACCTCCGGCACCTTCTGAACCTTGTGGTGCTCAGGAACTATATGTCTCACCTCCGGCACCTTCTGAGCCTTGTGGTGCTCAGGAACTATATGTCTCACCTCCGGCACCTGAACCTTGTGGTGCTCAGGAACTATATGTCTCACCTCCGGCACCTTCTGAACCTTGTGGTGCTCAGGAACTATATGTCTCACCTCCGGCACCTTCTGAACCTTGTGGTGCTCAGGAACTATATGTCTCACCTCCAGCACCTTCTGAACCTTGTGGTGCTCAGGAACTATATGTCTCACCTCCAGCACCTTCTGAACCTTGTGGTGCTCAGGAACTATATGTCTCACCTCCAGCACCTGAACCTTGTGGTGCTCAGGAACTATATGTCTCACCTCCGGCACCTTCTGAACCTTGTGGTGCTCAGGAACTATATGTCTCACCTCCGGCACCTTCTGAGCCTTGTGGTGCTCAGGAACTATATGTCTCACCTCCGGCACCTGAACCTTGTGGTGCTCAGGAACTATATGTCTCACCTCCGGCACCTTCTGAACCTTGTGGTGCTCAGGAACTATATGTCTCACCTCCGGCACCTTCTGAACCTTGTGGTGCTCAGGAACTATATGTCTCACCTCCAGCACCTTCTGAACCTTGTGGTGCTCAGGAACTATATGTCTCACCTCCAGCACCTTCTGAACCTTGTGGTGCTCAGGAACTATATGTCTCACCTCCAGCACCTGAACCTTGTGGTGCTCAGGAACTATATGTCTCACCTCCGGCACCTTCTGAACCTTGTGGTGCTCAGGAACTGTATGTCTCACCTCCGGCACCTTCTGAACCTTGTGGTGCTCAGGAACTATATGTCTCACCTCCAGCACCTTCTGAACCTTGTGGTGCTCAGGAACTATGTCTCACCTCCGGCACCTTCTGAACCTTGTGGTGCTCAGGAACTATATGTCTCACCTCCGGCACCTTCTGAACCTTGTGGTGCTCAGGAACTATATGTCTCACCTCCGGCACCTTCTGAACCTTGTGGTGCTCAGGAACTATATGTCTCACCTCCGGCACCTTCTGAACCTTGTGGTGCTCAGGAACTATATGTCTCACCTCCGGCACCTTCTGAACCTTGTGGTGCTCAGGAACAGGCTTATATCTCAGTGTGTCGTTGTTGTATGATATATTGTATACTATATTGTATATGATATTGTTGTATGATGTATACACCATACGAGGCGTGATAGCCAGGGTGACCGGTCCTGGAACATCATAATCCCATTGATCACGGGCCACCATTAGTATAAAGCCTTTTAATTAAAACTAGTAAGGCAGGCCAGCTTCAAATGACAGCTGGTAGAGCCTGGTTATCTGGTGGAGCCTGGTTATCTGGTGGAGCCTGGTTATCTGGTGGAGCCTGGTTATCTGGTGGAGCCTGGTTATCTAGTAGAGCCTGGTTATCTGGTGGAGCCTGGTTATCTGGTGGAGCCTGGTTATCTGGTGGAGCCTGGTTATCTGGTAGAGCCTGGTTATCTGGTAGAGCCTGGTTATCTGGTAGAGCCTGGTTATCTGGTAGAGCCTGGAAAGCTGGTGGAGCCTGGTTATCTAGTAGAGCCTGGTTATCTGGTAGAGCCTGGTTATCTGGTAGAGCCTGGTTATCTGGTGGAGCCTGGTTATCTGGTAGAGCCTGGTTATCTGGTAGAGCCTGGTTATCTGGTAGAGCCTGGTTATCTGGTAGAGCCTGGTTATCTGGTGGAGCCTGGTTATCTGGTGGAGCCTGGTTATCTGGTGGAGCCTGGTTATCTGGTGGAGCCTGGTTATCTGGTGGAGCCTGGTTATCTGGTAGAGCCTGGTTATCTGGTAGAGCCTGGTTATCTGGTAGAGCCTGGTTATCTGGTAAAGCCTGGTTATCTGGTAGAGCCTGGTTATCTGGAAGAGCCTGGTTATCTGGTAGAGCCTGGTTATCTGGTAGAGCCTGGTTATCTGGTAGAGCCTGGTTATCTGGTAGAGTCTGGTTATCTGGTAGAGCCTGGTTATCTGGTAGAGCCTGGTTATCTGGTAGAGCCTGGTTATCTGGTGGAGCCTGGTTATCTGGTGGAGCCTGGTTATCTGGTGGAGCCTGGTTATCTGGTAGAGCCTGGTTATCTGGTGGAGCCTGGTTATCTGGTGGAGCATGGTTATCTGGTGGAGCCTGGTTATCTGGTGGAGCCTGGTTATCTGGTAGAGCCTGGTTATCTGGTAGAGCATGGTTATCTGGTGGAGCCTGGTTATCTGGTGGAGCCTGGTTATCTGGTGGAGCCTGGTTATCTGGTGGAGCCTGGTTATCTGGTAGAGCCTGGTTATCTGGTGGAGCCTGGTTATCTGGTAGAGCCTGGTTATCTGGTAGAGCCTGGTTATCTGGTAGAGCCTGGTTATCTGGTAGAGCCTGGTTATCTGGTGGAGCCTGGTTATCTGGTGGAGCCTGGTTATCTGGTAGAGCCTGGTTATCTGGTAGAGCCTGGTTATCTGGTAGTGCCTGGTTATCTGGTAGAGCCTGGTTATCTGGTAGAGCCTGGCTGCTCAAGCTCATTAGCTCCAGCCCAACGAACTAACGAGCTAGTGAACTACCCAACGAGGCAGGGAACAAGCACCGTCACTGCTCCCATAAGGAGCCTCCCGCCGCTCCACAGTCAATATTAACGGAAATTTGGTGAAGAAAAATACGAAACCCTATTAGACTCTGCTCGGTTAATGGGGGCCCTGGTGGGTAATGGGGGCCCCTGGTGGGTAATAAGGGCCCCTGGTGGGTAATGGTGGCCCTGGTGGGTAATGGTGGCCCTCGTTGGTAATGTTGGCCCTCGTGGGTAATGGTGGCCCTCGTGGGTAATGGTGGCCCTCGTGGGTAATGGTGGCCCTCGTGGGTAATGTTGGCCCTCGTGGGTAATGGGGGCCCTGGTGGGTAATGGGGGCCCCTGGTGGGTAATGGTGCCCCTGGTGGGTAATGGGTCCCCTGGTGGGTAATGGTGGCCCTGGTGGGTAATGGTGGCCCTGGTGGGTAATGGGTCCCCTCGTGGGTAATGGTGGCCCTGGTGGGTAATGGTGGCCCTGGTGGGTAATGGTGGCCCTCATGGGTAATGGTGGCCCTCGTGGGTAATGGTGGCCCTGGTGGGTAATGGGGGCCCTGCTGGGTAATGGGGGCCCTGCTGGGTAATGGGGGCCCTGGTGGGTAATGGGGGCCCTCGTGGGTAATGGTGGCCCCTCGTGGGTAATGTTGGCCCTCGTGGGTAATGGTGGCCCTCGTGGGTAATGGTGGCCCTCGTGGGTAATGGTGGCCCTCGTGGGTAATGGTGGCCCTCGTTGGTAATGTTGGCCCTCGTGGGTAATGGTGGCCCTCGTGGGTAATGGGGGCCCTCGTGGGTAATGGGGGCCCTCGTGGGTAATGGGGGCCCTGGTGGGTAATGGGGGCCCTGGTGGGTAATGGGGGCCCTGGTGGGTAATGGGGGCCCTAGTGGGTAATGGTGGCCCTCGTGGGTAATGGTGGCCCTCGTGGGTAATGGGGGCCCTGGTGGGTAATGGTGGCCCTGGTGGGTAATGGTGGCCCTGGTGGGTAATGGTGGCCCTCGTGGGTAATGGTGGCCCTCGTGGGTAATGGTGGCCCTCGTGGGTAATGGTGGCCCTGGTGGGTAATGTTGGCCCTGGTGGGTAATGGTGGCCCTGGTGGGTAATGGTGGCCCTGGTGGGTAATGGTGGCCCTGGTGGGTAATGGGGGCCCTGGTGGGTAATGGGGGCCCTGGTGGGTAATGGGGGCCCTGGTGGGTAATGGTGGCCCTCGTGGGTAATGGTGGCCCTCGTGGGTAATGGGGGCCCTGGTGGGTAATGGTGGCCCTCGTGGGTAATGGTGGCCCTCGTGGGTAATGGTGGCCCTGGTGGGTAATGGTGGCCCTCGTGGGTAATGGTGGCCCTGGTGGGTAATGGGGGCCCTCGTGGGTAATGGTGGCCCTCGTGGGTAATGGTGGCCCTCGTGGGTAATGGTGGCCCTCGTGGGTAATGGTGGCCCTCGTGGGTAATGGTGGCCCTCGTGGGTAATGGTGGCCCTCGTGGGTAATGGTGGCCCTCGTGGGTAATGTTGGCCCTCGTGGGTAATGGTGGCCCTCGTGGGTAATGGTGGCCCTCGTTGGTAATGTTGGCCCTCGTGGGTAATGGTGGCCCTCGTGGGTAATGGTGGCCCTCGTGGGTAATGGTGGCCCTCGTGGGTAATGGGGGCCCTGGTGGGTAATGGGGGCCCTGGTGGGTAATGGGGGCCCTGGTGGGTAATGGTGGCCCTCGTGGGTAATGGTGGCCCTCGTGGGTAATGGGGGCCCTGGTGGGTAATGGTGGCCCTGGTGGGTAATGGTGGCCCTGGTGGGTAATGGTGGCCCTGGTGGGTAATGGTGGCCCTCGTGGGTAATGGTGGCCCTCGTGGGTAATGGTGGCCCTCGTGGGTAATGTTGCCCCTCGTGGGTAATGGTGGCCCTGGTGGGTAATGGTGGCCCTGGTGGGTAATGGTGGCCCTGGTGGGTAATGGGGGCCCTGGTGGGTAATGGGGGCCCTGGTGGGTAATGGGGGCCCTGGTGGGTAATGGTGGCCCTGGTGGGTAATGGGGGCCCTGGTGGGTAATGGTGGCCCTCGTGGGTAATGGTGGCCCTCGTTGGTAATATTGGCCCTCGTGGGTAATGGTGGCCCTCGTTGGTAATATTGGCCCTCGTGGGTAATGGTGGCCCTGGTGGGTAATGGTGGCCCTCGTGGGTAATGGTGGCCCTCGTTGGTAATGTTGGCCCTCGTGGGTAATGGTGGCCCTGGTGGGTAATGGTGGCCCTCGTGGGTAATGGTGGCCCTCGTGGGTAATGGTGGCCCTCGTGGGTAATGGTGGCCCTCGTGGGTAATGGTGACCCTGGTGGGTAATGGTGGCCCTGGTGGGTAATGGTGGCCCTCGTTGGTAATGGTGGCCCTCGTGGGTAATGGTGGCCCTCGTGGGTAATGGTGGCCCTCGTTGGTAATGGTGGCCCTCGTGGGTAATGGTGGCCCTCGTGGGTAATGGTGGCCCTCGTTGGTAATGTTGGCCCTCGTTGGTAATGGTGGCCCTGGTGGGTAATGGTGGCCCTCGTGGGTAATGGGGGCCCTCGTTGGTAATGTTGGCCCTCGTGGGTAATGGTGGCCCTCGTGGGTAATGGTGGCCCTCGTTGGTAATGGTGGCCCTCGTGGGTAATGGTGGCCCTCGTGGGTAATGGTGGCCCTCGTGGGTAATGGGGGCCCTGGTGGGTAATGTTGGCCCTCGTGGGTAATGGTGGCCCTCGTTGGTAATGGTGGCCCTGGTGGGTAATTGGGGCCCTGGTGGGTAATGTTGGCCCACGTGGGTAATGGTGGCCCTGGTGGGTAATGGTGGCCCTGGTGGGTAATGGTGGCCCTGGTGGGTAATGGGGGCCCTGGTGGGTAATGGGGGCCCTGGTGGGTAATGGGGGCCCTGGTGGGTAATGGTGGCCCTGGTGGGTAATGGGGGCCCTGGTGGGTAATGGTGGCCCTCGTGGGTAATGGTGGCCCTCGTTGGTAATATTGGCCCTCGTGGGTAATGGTGGCCCTCGTTGGTAATATTGGCCCTCGTGGGTAATGGTGGCCCTGGTGGGTAATGGTGGCCCTCGTGGGTAATGGTGGCCCTCGTTGGTAATGTTGGCCCTCGTGGGTAATGGTGGCCCTGGTGGGTAATGGTGGCCCTCGTGGGTAATGGTGGCCCTCGTGGGTAATGGTGGCCCTCGTGGGTAATGGTGGCCCTCGTGGGTAATGGTGACCCTGGTGGGTAATGGTGGCCCTGGTGGGTAATGGTGGCCCTCGTTGGTAATGGTGGCCCTCGTGGGTAATGGTGGCCCTCGTGGGTAATGGTGGCCCTCGTTGGTAATGGTGGCCCTCGTGGGTAATGGTGGCCCTCGTGGGTAATGGTGGCCCTCGTTGGTAATGTTGGCCCTCGTTGGTAATGGTGGACCTGGTGGGTAATGGTGGCCCTCGTGGGTAATGGGGGCCCTCGTGGGTAATGGTGGCCCTCGTTGGTAATGGTGGCCCTCGTGGGTAATGGTGGCCCTCGTGGGTAATGGTGGCCCTCGTGGGTAATGGGGGCCCTGGTGGGTAATGTTGGCCCTCGTGGGTAATGGTGGCCCTCGTTGGTAATGGTGGCCCTGGTGGGTAATGGGGGCCCTGGTGGGTAATGGTGGCCCTCGTGGGTAATGGTGGCCCTGGTGGGTAATGGTGGCCCTGGTGGGTAATCTTGGCCCTCGTGGGTAATGTTGGCCCTCGTGGGTAATGGTGGCCCTGGTGGGTAATGGTGGCCCTCGTGGGTAATGGTGGCCCTGGTGGGTAATGGTGGCCCTCGTGGGTAATGGTGGCCCTCGTGGGTAATGGTGGCCCTCGTGGGTAATGGTGGCCCTCGTGGGTAATGGTGGCCCTCGTGGGTAATGGGGGCCCTCGTTGGTAATGTTGGCCCTCGTGGGTAATGGTGGCCCTGGTGGGTAATGGTGGCCCTCGTGGGTAATGGGGGCCCTGGTGGGTAATGGGGGCCCCTGGTGGGTAATGGGGCCCCTGGTGGGTAATGGGTCCCCTGGTGGGTAATGGTGGCCCTGGTGGGTAATGGTGGCCCTGGTGGGTAATGGTGGCCCTCGTGGGTAATGGGGGCCCTGGTGGGTAATGGGGGCCCCTGGTGGGTAATGGGGCCCCTGGTGGGTAATGGGTCCCCTGGTGGGTAATGGTGGCCCTGGTGGGTAATGGTGGCCCTCGTGGGTAATGGTGGCCCTCGTGGGTAATGGTGGCCCTCGTGGGTAATGGTGGCCCTCGTGGGTAATGGTGGCCCTCGTGGGTAATGGGGGCCCTCGTGGGTAATGGGGGCCCTCGTGGGTAATGGGGGCCCTCGTGTGTAATGGGGCCTCGAGGGTAATGGGTGCCCTAGTGGATAATGCGGGCCCTCGTGGATAATATGGAGCCCAGGTGGGTAATGGGGGCCCTGGTGGGTAATGGGGCCCCTGGTGGGTAATGGGGCCCCTGGTGGGTAATGGGGCCCCTGGTGGGTAATGGGGCCCCTGGCGGGTAATGGGGCCCCTGGTGGGTAATGGGGCCCCCTGGTGGGTAATGGGGCCCCTGGTGGGTAATGGGGGCCCTGGTGGGTAATGGGGCCCCCTGGTGGGTAATGGGGCCCCTGGTGGGTAATGGGGGCCCTGGTGGGTAATGGGGCCCCCTGGTGGGTAATGGGGGCTCCTGGTGGGTAATGGGGCCCCTGGTGGGTAATGGGGGCCCTGGTGGGTAATGGGGCCCCCTGGTGGGTAATGGGGGCCCTGGTGGGTAATGGGGGCCCCTGGTTGGTAATGGGGGCCCCTGGTGGGTAATGGGGGCCCCTGGTGGGTAATGGGGGCCCCTGGTGGGTAATGGGGGCCCCTGGTGGGTAATGGGGGCCCCTGGTGGGTAATGGGGGCCCCTGGTGGGTAATGGGGGCCCCTGGTGGGTAATGGGGGCCCCTGGTGGGTAATGGGGGCCCCTGGTGGGTAATGGGGGGCCCTGGTGGGTAATGGGGGCTCTGGTGGGTAATGGGGGCCCCTGGTGGGTAATGGGGGCCCCTGGTGGGTAATGGGGCCCCTGGTGGGTAATGGGGCCCCTGGTGGGTAATGGGGCCCCTGGTGGGTAATGGGGGGCCCTGGTGGGTAATGGGGGCCCTGGTGGGTAATGGGGGCCCCTGGTGGGTAATGGGGGCCCCTGGTGGGTAATGGGGCCCCTGGTGGGTAATGGGGCCCCTGGTGGGTAATGGGGCCCCTGGTGGGTAATGGGGGGCCCCTGGTGGGTAATGGGGGGCCCCTGGTGGGTAATGGGGCCCCTGGTGGGTAATGGGGGGCCCTGGTGGGTAATGGGGGCCCCTGGTGGGTAATGGGGGCCCCTGGTGGGTAATGGGGGCCCTGGTGGGTAATGGGGCCCCTGGTGGGTAATGGGGGCCCTGGTGGGTAATGGGGGCCCCTGGTGGGTAATGGGGGCCCTGGTGGGTAATGGGGGCCCCTGGTGGGTAATGGGGGCCCCTGGTGGGTAATGGGGTAATGACCATTGTTGGCCAAAGATGTGCTGACTGGCAACATTCGCTCCCATGCAAAATGAAAAATTATTAATTACCCATTTGCTCTTTGATTGGTAAATTAGAGACTGAAAAGCCGACTTTTCTCACGCGAGAAATAATTACTCGCTCTCTCTAAATTAAAAAAAAAATCCCTCGCAAATGCCTCTAATTCTCTATAATTCTAAAAAATAGTAGGAAAAGAGTACGTATTTTTATCTTGCATTAAATGGTAAATATGCTTAAGTGAATATGAACTTTGAAGTAATGAATGATATGTGCTGGTGATGTGTTGACAGGTGTGTGTGAGAGTATGTGCTGGTGATGTGTTGACAGGTGTGTGTGAGAGTATGTGCTGGTGATGTGTTGACAGGTGTGTGAGAGTATGTGCTAAACTACAGCACTATTCTGAAGGAAATCTGTCGAGGCGGTCTGAATAATTTTCAATTATTGACGATGGTCAATAATTTATTATTATGACTAGGTGACAATATTCACCACCGAGTGACAACAAAGGTGCAGTCTCTGAAAGTATTCTATACATATATAATGCATACATATACTGCTGTATGCGTATGGTGAAATACAATACTGTGGAAGACAGTTTCCTTAGGTTTTTGTTCCCATTCTTGACTCTCATGATGATCCGAGTCTCCACACACACACACACACACACACACACGCACACACACACACACACACACACACACGCGCGCGCGCACAAGGGGGAATATAATAACCCTATGGTTTAATAGACAGTGTCAGGAAGCAAAAATGGCCAGCAGGCGGGAGTGGAGGAAGTACAGAAGACAAAGGACAACAGGAACAGATGCAACAGAGCTTCTAACGATTACATTAACATAAGAAATACATGGAAAAGAAATTATGAGAACGATATTGCGATTAAAGCGAAAAAGAAACCTAAATTACTACAAAGCCATATAAAAAGAACGACCAAGTGACAAGACTAAGGAAAACAGAGAGGGCATATACAGAAAGTAACATGGAAATCTGCGAGGCACTGAATGCCAGTTTTCATGGAGTGTTCACAACCGAGCCTGAGCAGCTCCCATTGTTAGAAGAGATTACTCTAGATGAAAGACTATCAGATATAGAGGTGACAGCAGAGGAGGTAATGAAACAGTTGACAACACTGGATATAACTAAAGCGGTTGGACTAGACAACGTGTCACCGTGGATACTAAGAGGGGCTGCGCAGGCCCTCAGCGTGCCTCTGGCAATGATCTTTAACGAGTCACTTATGTCGGGATAATTGCCCAGTTGCTGGAAGAAGCCAAATGTCGTACCGATTTTCAAGAAAGGCGATAGGAAGGAGGCACCTAACTACAGACCTGTATCACTGACAAGCATCCCCTGTAAAATACTGGAAAGAATAATTAGGCTACGACTGGTTGCACACCTGGAGAACGTTAGGTTTGTAAACAAACATCAACATGGGTTCTGGAAAGGGAAATCCTGCCTAACAAACCTTTTGGAATTCTATGATAAAATAACGAGGATAAGGCAGGACAGAGAAGGATGGGCAGACTGCACATTTCTAGACTGCCAAAAAGCCTTTGATATAGTACCGCACACGAGACTGCTAATCAAACTTGAGAGGCAGGCAGGAGTAAGCGGAAAGGCCCTAGCATGGGTAAGGAACTACGTAACAGGAAGAAACCAGAGAGTAATGGTAAGGGGCGAGAAGTTGGACACGAGAACAGCAACGCGTGGAGTACCACAAGGATCAGTGCTGGAACCAATTATATTTCTAATATATGTTAACATGTTTACAGGAGTAGAGTCCTACATATCGATGTTCGCGGATGACGCAAAATTAATGAGAAGAGTTGTGACAGATGAGGATTGTAGGATCCTTCAAGATGACCTGGACAGGTTGCAGAGATGCTCAGAGAAATGGCTACTGGAGTTCAAACACGAGCAAATGTAAAGTTATGGAAATGGGATTAGGTGATAGCAGCCCAAAGGGACAGTACACAATGAAGGGGAACTGCCTACCCGTAACGACACGAGGAAGAGACTTGGGCGCGGATGTAATACCTAATCTAACTCCTGAGGCACATATAAATAGGATATCGACAGCAGCGTACTCTTCACTGGCAAAATTTAGAACATCATTCAGAAACCTAAATGAGGAGGCATTTAGGGCACTTTGCACTGCCTACACGAGACCAGACTTAGACTATACCATGCCATTATGGAGTCCCCACCTGAAGAAACACACAAGGGAACTGGGAAAGGGTCAGAAGTTTGCAACGAGGCTCGTCCCAAAGTTACGAGGGTTGGGGTATGAAGAGCGCTTGAAGGAACTGTGCCTTACAACACTAGAAAAAAGAAGGGAGCGAGGGATATTTGATAGGAACGTATAAAATACTAAGTGGGATTGACAGAGTGGACATAGACGAAATGTTCAACCGGAATAGTAACAGAACGAGGATACATGGGAGGAAGCTGGAAACTCAGACGAGTCATAAAGATGATAGGAAGTTTTATTATAGCGTGAAAATAGTGAAAAAATGAAATGCAATTGCGGGAGGCAGGTTGTGGAAGCAAACTATTTATAATTTTAAAACTAGATATGATAGGGGAAATAAGACCGGAGTCATTGCTGTAAACAACCGATGGCTGGAAAGGCGGGATCCCAGAGTCAATGCTCGATCCAGCACGCACAAATAGGCTAGTACAAATAGGTGAGTACACACATACCAAAAATACTATTCATAATTTTAAAACCAGGTATGATAGGGAAATGGGACAGGAGTCATTGCTGTAAACAACCGATGCTCGAAAGGTGGGATCCAAGAGTCAATGCTTGATCCTGCAGACACAACTAGGCGAGTACAACTAGGCGAGTACACACACACACGAACGTCAGGGGGTGATGGCTGAGTGGACAGCGCTGTCGACTCGTGGACCTAGAGACCGGTGTTCGATCCCAACGGCACCGCCGGAAAAACAAATGGGTAGAGTTTCCTTCACCCTGATGCCCCTGTTACCTACCAGCAAATAGGTACAAGGGAGTTAAACAGTTCCTCCGCGCTGCTTTCTGGGTGTGTTTGGGTTGGGGGGGTGGGGGAATAGTAGTTAGTAACAGTTGAGAGGCGGGCCGAAGAGCAGAGCTCAACAACCGCAAGCACAATTAGGTGAATACACCCTGATATTCACCTTGAATGAGTCAGAAATGAAGGAAGTCAAAGTTGAAGCCCCCATAGGGATGAGTGACCACAGTGTACGAACATTCGATTATCTGACAATTGAATATCATTTGGGAGTAGGCATAACCTATCCAAGGATGGGATCGGAAGATAAGACTAAATTACCAAAGAGGAAAATATGACAAGACGAGGCACTTCCTCAGGGGAATACCATGGGAAACAGAACTTAAAAGAAAAGAATGTGCAGGACATGATGGATTTGTCACCCAGAAGTGCCAGGAAGCTGCAGACAGGTTTATCCCGGCCCAAAAGGAGAAAAACGAAAAACAGAAGAATCCAAGGGTCAATCAGGAATGTGCGGCAGCGAAGCCATTGAGTAAAAGAACTTGGAGAAGCTACAGGAATAACAGAACACCAGAGAGCAGGGAGAGATACCAGAGAGCCAGATACGAGTACCTCAGAGTGAGGAGAGAAGCAGAGAGTCAGTTTGAAAATGACATCGCGAGTAAAGCTAAGACCCAACCAAAACGGTTCCACAGCCACATCAGGAGGTAAACAGCAGTGAAGGCACAAATGATGAAATAGAGATGAGGGGAGAATAGATACACAGATATATGAATGTATAATATGTACAGATATACAGGTTGTGTCATGAAATACGGCTACAACATTCGTCCACAGGGAGTCACAACCTGCCACACAACACCAACAGTTCATCAGACTATTTCGTCTTCCTTAATTCCAAGTCAGTACTCTGTGCTATCCTCAGGAGACACCTCAAACACTGTCACAGAGCATGGGTAAGGCTGGTCACACACACGACGACCTCAACCAGTAAGGACGTCATGTCGCCGGAGTGGGAGTGGGTAGTGTACTGCTCTGCTCCCGTGTCCTGCCAGCGCTCGTTGCCTCGTCTGGCAACTGTGATTGGCCATCAGAATTCCCGCCACGGGACGAGCCGCGCCGCGCTGGTTAAACATCCCTCACGGTCGTTGACCTCGTTCTTCCTGCAATAATAACAATATAAACATGAACGCTTTGTTATTACTTTGTATATCTAATCTCCAAAGGGATGACACTTGTTAGAAGTGACGACTTAACACTTCTCTCGCTTCCTTCACGTAACAATACTTAAATGATCTTCCAGGAGATATAGACTCATGCCTCTCAATGTTTGCTGATGATCGTGCCAAAATTTTTAGAAGGATTAAGGCAGAGGTCAGCATGAGGCTACAAGATGGCCTGGACACACTGAGGAAATGGTCCAATAAATGGTTGATAGAGTTTAACTCGAGCAAATGTAAAACAATAAAGATTGACGTAGGGAGCAGGTGGCCAGATGCAAGGAACCATTTGGGAGATAAAATGTTTCAATAATCAGGAATAGAGAGAGAAATCTCAGGGTTGATATCCCACGAGACCTGAACCTTGAAGCCCACATCAAGAGGATATCATTAGCGGCATCTGCTAGATTGGTCCACGTAAGAACTGCCTTTAGAAAGTTGTGTAAGGAATCATTAAGAACCTTTTATACCATTATGTGAGACCAATCCTGGAGTATGCAGCTCCAGCGTGGAGTCCGCATGTCGTCAAGCACAAGACCAAATTTATGAAGGTTCAAAGACATGCCACCATACTAATACCCGAGCTGAGGGGTATGAACTACGAGGAGAGACTACGGGAATTAAATCTCACGTCTCGGGAGGGCAGAAGAGCTGGGGAAGACATGATCATTACATACAAGATTCTCAGAGAAATTGATAGTGCTAGATAAAGACGGTTAATTTAACACAAATGGTACATGAACAAGGGGACACAGGTGGAACCTGAGTAACCAAATGAGCCATAGAGACATTAGAAACAACTTTGTTCAGTGTCAGAGAAGTTAACAAATTGAATGCATTGGGTAATGATGTGGTGGAGGCTGACTCCATACACAGTTTCAAATGTAGATATGATAGAGCCCAGTAGACTCAGGAACCTGTACACCAGTTGATTAACGGTTGAGAGGCGGGACCAAGTAGTCAGAGCGCAATCTCAGCAAGCACAATTAGGTGAGTACACTCTGGCGAGCACACACACACACCCACATTTATCCTGATCTCATAACAGATCAATGACAGTTGAATCGGTCTTCAGACATTCTAAGATTAGGAAAAGAAGAAATTCGGCTCAATTTCAGGATTTGCCTCTTGATGTAGTTATTCAATTTCAAAACATTTGTAATAACAGCTAATTCATCTTGTGGTCACTATGTACCTCCTTCACAAGGCTGCTTGTCGTGTGAAGTTGGTCATTACGTTATACGGTCCGTTATCTTGGGGGCAAGATAACCACTCTTACTCCATTGTGTTCCTCAGAGAGATGAACACCATTCTGATGTGTTCCTCAGAGTGATGAACACCATTCGCATGTGTTCCTCAGGGTGATGAACACCATTCGCATGTGTTCCTCAGAGTGATGAACACCATTCTCATGTGTTCCTCAGGGTGATGAACACCATTCTGATGTGTTCCTCAGAGTGATGAACACCATTCTGATGTGTTCCTCAGAGTGATGAACACCGTTCTGATGTGTTCCTCAGAGTGATGAACACCGTTCTGATGTGTTCCTCAGAGTGATGAACACCATTCTCATGTGTTCCTCAGGGTGATGAACACCATTCTCATGTGTTCCTCAGAGTGATGAACACCATTCTCATGTGTTCCTCAGGGTGAACCTTTGAGTTCCTCAGAGTGATGAACACCGTTCTGATGTGTTCCTCAGAGTGATGAACACCATTCTCATGTGTTCCTCAGGGTGATGAACACCATTCTGATGTGTTCCTCAGAATGATGAACACCGTTCTGATGTGTTCCTCAGAGTGATGAACACCATTCTCATGTGTTCCTCAGAGTGATGAACACCGTTCTGATGTGTTCCTCAGAGTGATGAACACCATTCTCATGTGTTCCTCAGGGTGATGAACACCATTCTCATGTGTTCCTCAGAGTGATGAACACCATTCTCATGTGTTCCTCAGAGTGATGAACACCATTCTCATGTGTTCCTCAGAGTGATGAACACCATTCTCATGTGTTCCTCAGGGTGATGAACACCATTCTCATGTGTTCCTCAGAGTGATGAACACCGTTCTGATGTGTTCCTCAGAGTGATGAACACCATTCTCATGTGTTCCTCAGAGTGATGAACACCATTCTCATGTGTTCCTCAGAGTGATGAACAACATTCATGAATGATTACATCATCCTCTACGTTGGTCTGTCAGGAAGTGTTCTGGAACACTTACTGGGGTCTATAGTGTCCCCAGCGTCTGTCTTACACTTACTGGGGTCTATAGTGACCCCAGCGTCTGTCTAACACTTACTGGGGTCTATAGTGACCCCAGCGTCTGTCTAACACTTACTGGGGTCTATAGTGTTCCCAGCGTCTAACACTTACTGGGGTCTATAGTGTCCCCAGCGTCTGTCTAACACTTACTGGGGTCTATAGTGACCCCAGCGTCTGTCTAACACTTACTGGGGTCTATAGTGTCCCCAGCGTCTGTCTAACACTTACTGGGGTCTATAGTGAACCCAGCGTCTGTCTAACACTTACTGGGGTCTATAGTGACCCCAGCGTCTGTCTTACACTTACTGGGGTCTATAGTGTCCCCAGCGTCTGTCTAACACTTACTGGGGTCTATAGTGTACCCCAGCGTCTGTCTAACACTTACTGGGGTCTATAGTGACCCCAGCGTCTGTCTAACACTTACTGGGGTCTATAGTGTCCCCGGCGTCTTCCCATAAGTGTTCATGCTCACTAATCAGTGTTCATGCTCACTAATCAGTGTTCATGCTCCCTAATCAGTGTTCATGTTCACTAATCAGTGTTCATGCTCACTAATCAGTGTTCATGCTCACTAATCAGTGTTCATGCTCACTAATCAGTGTTCATGCTCACTAATCAGTGTTCATGCTCACTAATCAGTGTTCATGCTCACTAATCAGTGTTCATGCTCACTAATCAGTGTTCATGCTCACTAATCAGTGTTCATGTTCACTAATCAGTGTTCATGTTCACTAATCAGTGTTCATGTTCACTAATCAGTGTTCATGTTCACTAATCAGTGTTCATGCTCACTACTCAGTGTTCATGCTCACTAATCCGTGTTCATGCTCACTAATCAGTGTTCATGCTCACTAATCAGTGTTCATGCTCACTAATCAGTGTTCATGCTCACTAATCTGTGTTCATGCTCACTAATCAGTGTTCATGCTCACTAATCAGTGTTCATGCTCACTAATCAGTGTTCATGTTCACTAATCAGTGTTCATGTTCACTAATCAGTGGTCATGTTCAGTAATCAGTGTTCATGCTCACTACTCAGTGTTCATGCTCACTAATCAGTGTTCATGCTCACTACTCAGTGTTCATGCTCACTAATCAGTGTTCATGCTCACTTATCAGTGTGTTCATGCTCACTAATCAGTGTTCATGCTCATTAATCAGTGTGTTCATGCTCACTAATCAGTGTTCATGCTCACTAATCAGTGTTCATGCTCACTAATCAGTGTGTTCATGCTCACTAATCAGTGTTCATGCTCACTAATCAGTGTTCATGCTCACTAATCAGTGTTCATGCTCACTAATCAGTGTTCATGTTCTTGTGTCGTGTCATCACCACTTGTGTTCTGGGGGTGGCTCACTCCCGTTGTTCAGGGACCACAGTCTGGTGTTCTGGGGGCGGCTCACTCCCGTTGTTCAGGGACCACAGTCTGGTGTTCTGGGGGCGGCTCACTCCCGTTGTTCAGGGACCACAGTCTGGTGTTCTGGGGGCGGCTCACTGCCGTTGTTCAGGGACCACAGTCTGGTGTTCTGGGGGCGGCTCACTCCCGTTGTTCAGGGACCACAGTCTGGTGTTCTGGGGGCGGCTCACTGCCGTTGTTCAGGGACCACAGTCTGGTGTTCTGGGGGCGGCTCACTCCCGTTGTTCAGGGACCACAGTCTGGTGTTCTGGGGGCGGCTCACTGCCGTTGTTCAGGGACCACAGTCTGGTGTTCTGGGGGCGGCTCACTCCCGTTGTTCAGGGACCACAGTCTGGTGTTCTGGGGGCGGCTCACTGCCGTTGTTCAGGGACCACAGTCTGGTGTTCTGGGGGCGGCTCACTCCCGTTGTTCAGGGACCACAGTCTGGTGTTCTGGGGGCGGCTCACTCCCGTTGTTCAGGGACCACATTCTGGTGTTCTGGGGGCGGCTCACTCCCGTTGTTCAGGGACCACAGTCTGGTGTTCTGGGGGCGGCTCACTCCCGTTGTTCAGGGACCACAGTCTGGTGTTCTGGGGGTGGCTCACTCCCGTTGTTCAGGGACGACAGTCTGGTGTTCTGGGGGTGGCTCACTCCCGTTGTTCAGGGACCACAGTCTGGTGTTCTGGGGGTGGCTCACTCCCGTTGTTCAGGGACCACAGTCTGGTGTTCTGGGGGTGGCTCACTCCCGTTGTTCAGGGACCACAGTCTGGTGTTCTGGGGGCGGCTCACTCCCGTTGTTCAGGGACCACAGTCTGGTGTTCTGGGGGCGGCTCACTCCCGTTGTTCAGGGACCACAGTCTGGTGTTCTGGGGGCGGCTCACTCCCGTTGTTCAGGGACAACAGTCTGGTGTTCTGGGGGCGGCTCACTCCCGTTGTTCAGGGACCACAGTCTGGTGTTCTGGGGGTGGCTCACTCCCGTTGTTCAGGGACCACAGTCTGGTGTTCTGGGGGTGGCTCACTCCCGTTGTTCAGGGACCACAGTCTGGTGTTCTGGGGGTGGCTCACTCCCGTTGTTCAGCGACCACAGTCTGGTGTTCTGGGGGTGGCTCACTCCCGTTGTTCAGGGACCACAGTCTGGTGTTCTGGGGGTGGCTCACTCCCGTTGTTCAGGGACCACAGTCTGGTGTTCTGGGGGTGGCTCACTCCCGTTGTTCAGGGACCACAGTCTGGTGTTCTGGGGGCGGCTCACTCCCGTTGTTCAGGGACCACGGTCTGGTGTTCTGGGGGCGGCTCACTCCCGTTGTTCAGGGACCACAGTCTGGTGTTCTGGGGGTGGCTCACTCCCGTTGTTCAGGGACCACAGTCTGGTGTTCTGGGGGTGGCTCACTCCCGTTGTTCAGGGACCACAG